>NW_027107962.1:452631-467210 GCF_000696795.3 Halyomorpha halys | reverse complement strand
TGTCTGCCAACACTCAAAATAAAGGAAATTTAACTTTCTATAAAGTAGTTTATGACACTTATCTTCGTAGGATAGTAGTTTTTATGATATTCACATATGAATGTAAATTTGGCAAATGAAAATTTGTCCGAACAACTATAAATCAATTTATTTTACAAAATTTTATGTAAACTATTATTCCTACGAAGATAAACATCATAACTTTATAGCTCATTAAACTAGCTTTAATTTTAGTGCTAATAGACATCTGTACGTCAAATGGCTTTTGAGATATAAATTTTTCAAAATATATGCACTAACTACTTAACTTTCTGTACGTCCCATACAACATTTTTATGAAATGTTGCTTTTTAGAAAGCTATATCTCGAAAACTATTTAACGTAAATAACTCTATTAGGGTTCATATTTTAGCAAATTTACTCTTCTTTAAATGACGTTCTCTTAGGTTTCCGTTTGTTGTTCCTACTTTTTAAGATAAAGGGCTTCGAATGAATTTTTTTTTTATCGCTTTGAAACAGCCGCCATTTTGTATTCCCCCTAACTATACTTGGCAGACTCATCAGTTTTGACTTGTAATTATACATAGTTTTCATTAAAGCAATAAAAAATTGGGGTGAGATAACTGCCTTTTTTCTCCTCTTGGGCTCTTGTACTATTTTGTAGGTAACATTATCTGACGGGCAGACTCCCATTCCAAAGTACTATAAATGTTTTTATCAGATTATGAAGATTTTTTTGCACCGACTTTCGGACTAGATGGTAATGATGTTTTCTTCTCTGTAGTATTTCGTCAGTGGTGGTAGACCTATGATACTGCTTTATTTCTATGAAGTTTGCTGATGGTCTTCATCCTTAATAAATATATGAACGGTCGCATGGACTGTAGGCAAGAAATTACCAGATGCCCCTTTCCCACCTCTACGATTCGTTCAGTTGCCTATTTGCACCGACTTTCGGACTAGATGGTAATGATGTTTTCTTCTCTGTAGTATTTCGTCAGTGGTGGTAGACCTATGATACTGCTTTATTTCTATGAAGTTTGCTAATGGTCTTCATCCTTAATAAATATATGAACGGTTGCATGGACTGTAGGCAAGAAATTACCAGGTGCTCCTTTCCCACCTCTACGAATCGTTCAGTTGCCTATTTCCTCGTTTTAGAGATTTTTATGCCTCTACGATTTCTCCAACGGTCGATGAATTTCGAATCTTTTACCATTATATTGTTATTTTAATTATTGATAAGTAACTCTGAGGTTCCTATAGTTAATTCTGAACGAAATTCTGTCCTAGTCGTTCTTTTTATCTTAGAGAAGTCATCTATACGTATTTTTTCTCTCCATTAAATTTTCGTTCATTGTTTAAATTAGTTTATAAAGGTTGTTATTTTATAAAAATTTATATTTTTTTTGGAATTAGTATTACTAGTATAATTAGTATTGTCGAAAAAAAATATTTAGGAAATTAAAAAATATATACATTTTCCTATGACTTTTTGATACAATTACTGATTCATTAAAGACAAACAGGCTATTGATTAACTTTTCGTTTGTAATTAAGTATATTTACTTTTAACAAGATGGATGTGATGAATGACCTATCACCAAGATACTTATAGTGTTTTGTCATTTACACCTAAAAAATTTAATCATTACTAAATATATCCTGGGTTATTGGACAATGTTATAAAGAAGAATAATTCCTGGAAATTATTGTTGGTTTAGAATTGTATTGTTAGTGATGCTCACATTCCTGTTTACATTTTATTATGATTCATAAAGTAATTAAGTATCTTTTCTGCAATTATTTTAATACAATGGTTCTCATGGGAACGAACATTATGATAATGTACTGCTAATTACCGAGCATATCTTTTCTTTGCTAATTTCTAATTGTAATTTATAGATGAATGTTTTTATAAATATATGTATATATAGTTGACCGTAAAAATTGATATATAAGAAGATGGTCAGGGTTGCGGTCAAAAGTGAAACTAAACTATTTAAACTATACTTGTAAACTATTTTTGTTTCACTTTTGACGGCAACCCTGACCATCTTCTTATATATCAGTTTTTATAAATAGTTTATTTCAAAGATCTTTCTTTATTTAACGTTTTAATTGAATGTCGTTATTTATTGATTGATATAGTAACAATCAATTACGCTATATATTTGTTTATTTTTCTTTTTATGCAAGTTGTGTAGTTACTCTTCTAAGCCGAAATGTAATACAAATTTTCAAATGTAAATCCAAAATTTTTTGTTTTTAACAGATTTTTTCCCCTACTTTTTTATTATCTTAATTGTGAAAGAAACATTATTTTGAACTTAAACTTCTCTGATTCTTTTTTAATTTCCTGACTCTCAAATCCTGATGAATCAACCATCACCAACTTCCTAAGATTTTAACCAATTCTCCGACTCTTTATTTTTCAATTCGTCTATTCCCATTTCATTAATTTATTATATACAGATTTCGGCTAACATTATTTGCTACTACTAGTTAACGTTAATGATGCCTAGAAAGTTTAGTAAGGTTAGTAATTTAGTAGTTACAATTAGTCTCGCATAGTAGTCTTAAGATAGGTATTAGTGCTGTTGCAGGCATTAGACAATTTTCATTCACGCTTTCAAATAGTTGTGTGAGTGTAGTTATGCTGTCGAGCTTGGCCGAGTGTAACTTGCCCGAAGTGAAGATGTATTCCTCAGTCGTAATCCTGTTGTCTATCGGAGAGCCCCGCTGTTGTAATGGATATTCTACAGCCCTCTTATATTTGGTAGAAGGTTGATGAATCGTCTGATCTGGTTGTTCGAGAGTTGACGAAGTCAGTATGTTTTGCGGATGCTTGAACGGAGTTCTTTCATTTAAGTCGCCTTTCCTTGATAAAGATCTTGACAGTGATGCTGTCAAAGCTGACAACGATTTTGGAACATGTGAGTTATTCATGAGATTTATTATTTTGTTCACTAAAATCATTTAACGTTTATTTTTTTAAAATTATAACTAATATTTCAATGACAATTAAAATATGTACGTTACTTTATTTATACTGCATATGAAAGATTTTTAAGACCTCAATATTTTTTTTGAATAAATAAAATGAAACTAAAATAGTTTTTTCAAATTATACTTTATTAAGACAGGAGGATATAAAATAGTGTTAAAAATTAATCTAAATGGCTTTTTACAAGATACCAATTAATGAATAAAATCAACAAGAAAAATGTATTCACTTTTTATTTAACATTTTCATAATTTGACCTAAATATTTGACATTGCTTTACAGAATGAAGACAAAAAACGATATTTTGTTACTTAGTATTACTAAAAATAGAGAATAAGGATAACATATATATTGCATTAGAGTTGTACAAGTATCATCTACACCAAAAGAGAACTGGTGGGTCTCAAATATATATATTTACGGCATTGTAAGCTTATAAAATATTTCTGTCTGTTATTCCATAACATGTTGATACTACGTGCAAGTGGCGGTGATGCGACAACTTATTTGGTGGAGGGGAAAATCTAAAATTTCTCAAATATTTTAACTGGATTTCCCAACTTGGCGGAGAGTATCTTCTTACCTATGATAGTTTAAGAAACATTTTCGGAAAACTAACCGCTTTAAATAGTGTTATAAGAAATTTTGAATATAATAACCTCTTTGAATAATGTGTTACCACAATTTTGGAGGTTTAAAGTTGGTTCTCAAATTTCCTGACTTTTCACATTTTCAAATTATTCGATGGATTACATTCTCTATTGGAATCGATTTTTATATCTAATGTCTATAAATAAAAAAATATAGCTCATATATTATGTTATTTATATATGTAAAGCAAGAAGGAAATAGCAAATAATTAAAAGAATCTTATTGTTATTGCTACTGCTTATGTTGTTTTAAAGTGATTAGGAATCTTTATATAGTTAGTCATTTTCACTTTATGTATGTTTAGGTAATTAACAATAAATAAATAGTATAATAAATATTTTGAGCATGGTTAAAATAAATATACAACTTAAATAATTAACATTGACTTAATTGTATTCAAATATCCACCAGTGGGTGAATGTGTGGAAGTTAATATGATGTAACCATTCTATTGATATAATAGTTGGGAAACATTTAAGAGATATTTAATTTATAAAGTATCATAACTTTTATATATATTGTCACGAAAATATATAAATATACAATATATATGTGATAGGTCACTTTTTTGTTGATTTTAATTTTATATATTTATTTAAATTTATAATTAATATTAAGAAAGATTACATAATTACACTCCATTATTTTATACTCCAAACTATTCCTGGAATTTCTGAAAACAAATTAAAATATTTGTTGACAATTAAATGGTGTTTTTTATCTAAATAATAAATTTGTATTATGAAATTGATTAAATTAATATTTCAATTAATGTGTTGTTTAAATAGAGTGCCTACTATATTATTACTATTACTACATTATATCGTTGCTTCGGAAGAATTGTAAATTTTTTGAAATTGGCTTTTTTGTGTTGGCAGTCTCAAAAATGCATTTACTTGATATTTTTTAATCGAAATAATTCTAGTTACTATCTAATTTTTGAGTACAATTTTTTCGACTTACAAATATCTAGTATTTTTTGAGCTCGCCAACACTATATACTCAATTTCACATTTACTGTTGCGTCATTATTTACTTTTCAGTACCAGCAATATAGAATATTACTACAGATCCATTGTAACTATTAGTTATTACATCTATGTTAGGTTGTTATTAGTTGAAATCCATAGATAAAAAGGTTTATTTGAAAATAACTAGTAGCTAATAATTTTTGTCCATTACTTAGTTACCATGTGAGCCGACCTTAAATTATGTCATCGTTCAGGTTCATCCACTCAACTATTTCAAATTTCATACGTAAGTGTTGTAAATACGTTTATACATCTTGACAGAAAGGAAATTGAATGCTAACAAAACAATGGTTTATATTTACAAGAAAAAAGTCATTAGTGAACAGATGATTAAAAATTTTAATATAGACATCGTGACAATGGTGTGTTTGGGGTGATGACGTGGTTCCATATAATGAGTTGTTCCTATATGTACGCCTGTGTGTTATTTATTAATATTAATCAATTATATGGTTATGTAAGGTCTCTAATTATTCATTCATTTAGCATATCGCTTAGGAGTGAAGAATGTTCCATGTAAATAATACAATTTCACGAGTAGGAAAATGTGTAATATGTATTAATAAACATTGCGAATCCCTATGATAATTTTATGATAGGTAAATTATGTTGAATATTAACTGTACTTTAGTGCATTTAAATGTAATATTTGTGCATAGCTTTAAATGTATCGAGGGTCAACTTCACAGATGTAAGTACCGATTTCTAGTCAGCAAAATTAAAATGAGATGGCCAGGACTACGGTCAAGAAAAACACAATTATTCTTCAGGTATTTTTGTTTTTCTTAACAGCAACACCAGTAGGGCTCCTTCCTAGATTTTTGCAACCCAAGGATAAAAAACATGAGTCAAAAGTAGGTTTCTATGGGAGGCATTCTACTTGCATTGCGCCCCTTTCGTTCTTTCTACTGGCACTGTTCGGGGTACCTTAGGCTCCTTTGTGGTGAGGCCATTCACCAAGTACATAAAAATGCACGATTTGTGCAAAAGTCACGTGTTCGTGGTGATGTTTAGTGGAGTCCACGATTTATCTTTACGAGATAAACAGCTCCATGAGAGTATTTTGAAAGATTTGATACAACTGAAAATTGATTCTGGAGACTCCGATCTTGAACATTTCATAAAAGAAGGAAATAAGAATGGGAGGTATTTATCTCCATTTCGCTGTATTACATTCTCTTTATATGGGAATGTAGTGGACTGTATGATAGTTAAAGACATCAAGAAAGCCTGTGAATTTTCCATATTAACCGACGAGACAGCCGATATATCGAGGAATGGTGCTGATCCAATCTCTTAGCTGATTCTCCTGAGGAGAATTGAAAACGATAAGTGCTGATTCCTTACCTCGACTGTTTTACTACAGCCCTGACTGGCAGATTTTCTGAAAATAATCAACAGGCTTTCTCCCTCCATTCGGTGGACACATGGTCCATAATGGGAGAGGAGGGAGAGTTTGAATGGATTGTGTATGCTCGGCCTCCACTGAGATTTAGTTAAATCAAAGAAGGCAACTATCGTAGAAGAGATGGTTAATATTTTTGCCAGCAATCCCCGACGGCTAATGCTCTGATAGCCAACCTCTTCATCACCTCATATATGTTAGTATTGGTGTATAATAATTAAGTTTACCCTCGATTTTCAAGTTTCATTTTCAATAAATCTTTGTGAATATAGGAAATAAAAATTTAAAAAGTAATAATTGGATTTTATGAAGTAGAAATAAATGGTGGGGGTATTTCTTGGAATGCGGAATCACATATCTTTCTTTTACCCAACGTTTTATCAGGGCTTCGGAGAACGAGACTTCAACCTGAGAGGCCTCTGGTTCGGAGCCCGTGGAACGATTCCCAGCACAGCTAGGAGCTTCTTGGAGGAGCTCGGGGTCGATGTCCAGGACGTGGCTAGGTTGACAGAAAATATAATACTTGACTCCCTGGGAATCATACACCACCACATGCATGGAAATTAATGAGTATGGGAGTTTATCCAGAAGTGGGATGGCTTGTCTTATTTGTTGTTTTAGTTATTATTTTAAATATATTAATATTTGTTATATAGGGGAATTTGTTGATCAAATGAAATAGGGGTTGTGAAATAGAAGGGAAAGAAAAAAAAGGAATAAATTGAAAAACTTTTAGTTAGTTTGTAGACTGATATTAATTGTAAAATAAAAGTAAAAGAAAACTGTGGAAGAAAAAAAAATGTTATGTATCTATTATATATTATATTATATCATGTAAAAATATGTAACTTATATTTGTCCAGTCACGGATTGATTAGTATGCTGTGCAATGTAGCAACCCGATGTATTTGGGCAGCATGAATAAAGTATTTCTTTCTCTCTACTGTGTGTTATATTTTAAGAGAGATTTTATTTATTTTTCATTTTTATTTTTATTTTTTTAGTATCACTGTGATCATTCATCACTATTACCTATTGCCAAACGGTGTGGCAGATTGTAATATCTATCATTAAATAAAGTTTTTTTTTGAAAAATTAAAAAAAAATTATTTGTGTGTGAGAGGAGGGGGGTGCGTGCATGCGTGCATACGCCTGTGTTAATGGGCTATGACCTACCACCTTGGCAAAATCCTGCCTAAGCCCATACATACAGGTATCTAATTACAAGAGAAATTCAGGAAAAGCATGCAAGTCTCATATATAAAAAATATTTGGATGCTAAATCTCAAAACTACTGATAGTCAAAAAGTACAAACGTTTTCCAGACATCTTTTATTCAAATCTATGAGATGATGTCAAAAAGTGATATAAAATATGAGTAATGTACAAAAAACCAAAGAGAATCTGCTATAAAATAAGTTGGTAAAATTGTCCTCGAGTAATGTAGTATAGTGTATGAAATTATTGATGGCGCTAGGAACAGTCTGTTTTTAACGATATAATCTTCCAATCACTGCCATTTGTAGTGATTAGGTAATGTTATTTACCGCCATGACTGCACTTACCGTTGTGGCAGTACTGCCGCACTATGTTTGGCGTGATAGTTGACAATATATATCGCTCCTGTTAAACTTCTATTACTTCAAGTGCCACATGTGTGTACCATGAACGTGAACTGTCGCACCTTATCTACTGTTATGTATTAAGTGTCCCGCATATTGATATTGTTTGTATATTTTTATTATTTAAATTTTAAAGTTCAAGAAATGAAGTTAGGTTTTTTTTTGTTTTTTTTAATTTCCTCTCCGAAAAATTCGAAAAAAATTGGAGATGTCAATTTGGTTCAGATAAAGATATCCTACGACTTAGGCTTGTGTTGCTGAATATTACGAGGGCTGTCGTTTTCTATTTCTAAAATTCTCAGAATGTTATCTCCCATATATTTTTATTTCCCTTTTTTTGAAATGCTTCTCAAAAACAAATCAACAAATAATGATGAAGAGAGTTACAGCGTTTCAAAATACATGGGCTAATTATATTTGTAAGAGAACTAAAACTTGGTAATAGGACTTGTCAACCTGCACATATTGGTAAGTCGACAGGTATTTATTGTGGTGCACTTTTACCTTCCTTACCCGGTTCGACCATTTAATCTAATTCAATTTTAGTGTTTTTAATTTGTTTCTTGCATACATAACCACAAAAGATATATAACCAGCGGATGTATTCTGGGAATAAATCTAATTATTATGAGGACATGAAAATAGACATCATCCAATGAAATGAAAGATACCTCTTCGTAAGGCAGTTCCTTCACGAACGTCGTAGTGCTAACATCCATTTGTAAAAGCAATTCACTCCAAAAAAATCACTATTTCCGTACCTCGCTATTATAAACTGTCGTACCATACAGAACTTAGAATTTAACATTTTATTAGAATACAATATCTTTTACAGAAAAGGTTCATTGAGCTTTATTATTATATTGTTGGTTAAATTTGTCATTTCCGCTTCGATTCTCTACATTTTTAGTGGGTTGTCGACCTAGAGCTAAGCTAAATTGGCTTAACCTAACTGAGATGTTTATATTCTATTGGTTGTTGTGTCAACCGCGAACTATCAACGTTACGTTAAGAAAACTAGTTAGCCTTGTTTAAAATGATACAGCTATTCTTGCGGTCCCTAGTAGAATAAAATAAATTATTGTTCCAACACAAATCAAAACTATCGTTTTTTTGACGACAGAACGATTTTTCCGCATGTGCCTTGGAACTTGATTGCGTTCACCAGGTTTATTATAGTTTTGATTCGTGTTGGAACATGGCTTGAGATAACTATCCTTCTCCCATAACGTTTTCCCCATCGTCAGTCTCGTTTTGTATCTCGTGAACTTATCGATAATCGTTTTGTTTGGTAATATTCGAAGCAGTTAATGATAACAGCTCAAAAACATTTTCTTCACCTAATACGCTAAATAAAGTGATGAAGCCCCCTTTTTTTTTGCCTACGTTTGGATGTGGCTGATTATTAATATTTGAGATTCATTTCCTTTTTCAAGTTATAAATCAATAATTACGTTCTTTTTCTATACCGCATGTTGAAGCCATCACCAAAACTTTTTCTTCAATCATATTCGTTATAACGTACGAGCAACTTACTACAGCCGTCCACGCCTCTGCGCAAGGCCTCTTTCCATATGAGGTATTTATGAGAGAATATTGTCCGTATGGTTTCTTTTAATTAATTTTCTTTTAAGCCATTTTTAAATTGTAGCAAGGGAAAAGGTCATTCCTGATAGCACCATTATTCCAACACACTATGCATTTCTTGAAAATTAAAAATAATTTATAATTAGTTGATGTAATTTTAAAATCATTTATAATTAATTAGGTATGAATACCATTGAGCCCTCCCTTGTGTACTTTGGATCATTACAATCTTGGATCTATTAGCTATATAATATATTTAAATATAACATATTTGTACAGACATTAGTATTTTATTGATTCATATAAATATTGTTGTATTAATGTACAAATTCATTTGTATTTGTATACGTGCGCACAATCTCTTGTATTCTTTATTATATAAGAAATTTGAAAATTAGAAATGTAAATTTAATTATATTATAAATTAGTTAGCTAAATCATTTAAGGCTAGTTGAAACTAGAAATTTCTACTTGTAACAATGCTGGGCAATAAGTAATCGCAATTACTAATTACAGTTAAATGTAATAGCTATTACTTTGGTTCAACTTGTAATTGTAATTTTGGACTATTATTATAATTATAGTGGGTCATCAAATAGTTAAAATTACTTAACAAAATTATAATTTCATTTCCTTGTTTCATATTACAGTAATTGGAAAGTAATTGCTATTACTTTATGCCCAACTCTGACTTGGAACCGTAATTTCCCATCAGTTCAAGTTTATCTCTTGCATTCTTCTTTCCACAAATGTTATCCCATTTTTAATTTGTTTGTTTAATTTAATCAAAATTATACTAAATTATATATACAGTATTCAATATTATGTTGATCCCTGGAAATATTTTTTCCTGACTTAGTGCGCTTGTGGGTCATTCTTTTTACTGAATGCAGCTCTTTCAACATTGACTTTTTCTATATTTTTGTTTAGACTTATATCCATTTAGACATTTATACTCATGATAATTGATGAGTTTTACTGGACGCTGTTTTGATTCATGATTTTTGACCTCTTTGATCCTAAATTGAACCTCCGCAACATTCTAGGGTATGTTTAAAACTATAATATGGCATTATACTCACTAATAAGCATTGATTGAAGAATATTGTGATTTAAAACACAAAGCACAGTCTTTATTTGTTAAAAAAAAAGTAATCAGCAACACCAAAAATAGTTACATTTTGAGAAAAATAAAAATTCATCTATTTTACTTAAAACCTATAGCATCTGGACAACCACTCTCCTGGGTACTTGCACTCTGTTTGATAAACTTAGAATATAATTATAAATCAGAAAAGAAAATGTTTGTAGTTTTACACATTGTAGAATATTTTGAAAATGAAATGGTTTTTCAGAATAGATCAAAGAAACTATTTAAAGCCTATAAAACAACATTGTGTGACTTATACTTCTTCTACTGGCTTAGATATATGTGCTAAATGATATTTTATTTTTTCAACTTATAAAACTTAGTTATAAAATCCTATTTCAATACAAATTTACCGTCCCCTTTGAGCCCTTACATTCCAGTACGATGGGTCCAGCAATCCCTCTATGAGGGGTCCTGATTAATAGTATTCTAGATTTGATTATAAAAAATGACATTTTTCCATGCTTATTTAAAAATAAGTTTATTTAATACAATTATTTTTTAATATTCAATGTATGTATAGTATAACATTTAACTTTGAATAAAATTTCTTATTTATAGTTAGGCAAAAATTATTGGTACTAAAACTATAAGACTAAAATTGTGATGGATACTATGAATGGTCCATTAATAAATAAAAATTGTATCTCTGGCAATTTTAGTTATTAAGTTAGCCATATTATTTGTAGATTATTGACCGCATGTGTATTTGAAGGAGATGGTTAGGGCAACGTTAAGAACAAAAATATTTTTAAACTATTTATTGATTGCTGACATTTTGACCCACAATGTAATTCTTCATCAGGCTAAAATAAAAAGATACAAAGAAGGTAAAACCAATGTAAGAGTAAAAGAGTAACATTAAATAAAACGGATGTATAGGTAGAGTTATAAAAAGACTTTGGTACGACTATCATACAACTTTCAAAGATGAAATAAATTTTAACAGATAAAATAATTTAAATCAATTTTAATAGACAATTGTTTGTACCTAAATGTTTATAGTTATTGTTTACATAGAACTCTTTTTGTACTTCCTCGTTTATATCTGTTTTAGTTAATGTCACTCTCTTACTCTTATATTGGCTTTACTTGCTTTATATCTTTCATCTAAGCACTGAGGAAGAACTTCATTATGGGTAGAAATGTCAGCAATCAATAAATATTTTAATTTATTTTTATTCTTCATTACCACAGTACTGACCATCTTCTTCTAAGTTAGCTTTAGTTTTAGTTATACTATACTAATGTTTGCTCTATTCTGGTTTATTACAACCTTAAGGCTATCTGCATAATTCCACTCTGAGACTTGAAGGGGTGTATTCTTCAATTTCATTCTAAATCTTCCTACAGCTTCTTATGGTTGTCAGATGCTGAATGTTCCTTTACCTATCTGCTGTGAAATTTGTATTTTTTTCCATAATATTGAATCTTGTAAACTTTTGATTTGTATTTATCTAGTTTAATCGACCAATATTTAAAAAGTGCCTGAAATTGAAAAACAGCACGAAACCCTCCACTCCCACCCTCCATGATAGCCTTACTTATTTGACTTTTCTAACAGACAATTATAGCGACTAGGTTGGTCGATGTATAATGCAGTAGAACCCCACTTATCTGTCCTAGTTGGGTCTGGGACATGAGTGATTAAGCGGGAGACCCCATTCATCAAAGGTGTGCAAAACAAAAAAATTTAATATCATTGAAAATACATTTTTTTAGAGACATGATATAATTTAAGTGTATAAATAATTTTTAATGCTTGTCACAAAATTGTCAGTTATTTTATCGAATTAGTGTTTTTTTTCATCACTTTATTTCTTTCTTTATTTCATTTTTACTGCCATTTATACGGGGTTCTGCTGTTACTGATATATGACTTTTTCTGTACTATACTTGAGTAAGTTCAAGAGACATTTTATCCTGCAGGTTTAAATATTTTATCCTGAATACAAATACTTTTTAAAATTAAATTAAATTTTGTACTTGTTCATCTACTTCACTAAGTATTAGTATTTAGATACCAGAGTCTGTTTTCTTTCCCCACTGAAAACTGTTTTCTCTATTTGAAGCTTGTCTTCCTCATATTATTTAATTATATCTCTAACTTATAACTGCTAGTAAAATCATAATTTGTTAATATTAATCTTTTAATTATGGTTTTCAGACAAAAAAAAGGATATGGAGAACGGCCCTAGTGGTAATGTGAACTTCATAGTTGGCAGTGATGGGGTCGATTCAGAACTTGAAATGCAAAATGAAAGGGACGAGATTGGCGATGAATTTCCTCAAAATGGAGAACTCACCTCTAATAGTTCATTCAACAACATCAACAATATATTTGGGCTGGCAGACAGAAAGAGAAGGCTCAGGTGAGTGAATTTGAATTTTTTTTTTGTTTTAACTATTTTTAGAAATTAATGTCATCTGCTTATTATACTTGGAAAATAAATTTGAAGTTTCAGAGTAGATTTCTTTGATGTTTTTTGATTGTACTTAATTTTTTATCATTCCCTAAGATTAATTGAACCCCCTTATTCCATATTAGTACATATAACCGACCAGTATTTTTGTTATATTTTATTAGCTATATAATTAACTTCTACATTTCTTAACCAAAATAGAAGGCTCTATCTGTGTAATAGAAGTATAAATGAACACTGTACTTGGGTTTTGTATACTGTAGAGAAATGAAAATTCTTGAAACAATTATCATTATAGCTTATAACATACAAGTTAAAATTTTGATTAGTTCTTTATTGTTTATGTGGGCTCAATTAATACAATAGTTTTTTAAAAATAAAAGTTTTGTATTTATAAGAATCCATATGCTTTTATATATTTTGAACCTAATACATACAAGGTAAGGTTTGTGCTTTGAGATGAAAGAAGATCTCAGTTCACTTTGAAAATTGAAACTGTTAATTGCTTACTTATCAGGTGTCTGTTTTACCTATGAAAAATACAATTCTGAACTTTATGGTATGTGGTGTATTGTTACCTGTTATCAATAATAGCATTATGTTACTTTTTTACCTTCTCTCAGTCCTTCTTTGTCATTGTTAGCTAGAGGTTCATTTTGTGTAACTTTTTATCTTTTAGCATTTTTTATAATACAGATAAAATAGAAGAAATGAGGTAATTTATTCAATAATCATTAAACTTTTCTAAATTTTTTAAGAATCAGGATTTTTTTTATTTATTATTGTTATGTTTGTATTGAATTTTTTAATATATTTCTGAGATCATTTCATATTTTTGAGATAATTTCAATCATTAATTTCATTAGGAATTATTAATTCACAGATATGGCGTTTATGATGATTTTGGAAATTCCACATTTATATTAATTAAGCATATTTAGGTTATAATATTTTTATGTATATAGATAGAAGTTGTATTTTATTCTTTATTAAACTGATATTTATTTATGAATGTGTCAGTTAATTGTAGTTTTTCACGCTGTTTTCAATATTGGTATAAATGTCTCAATAAGTTTGAATAAAATGAAAGAGGAGACTTAAGTAAAAAAAAAAAAATTATTTAAAATAAATAATTTAATTTCTATCCATTTTAGTCTCAACACATTTTATTTTTCTGATAAGTCCGACGTTTCGGTCAATCCGGCCATCCTCAGGGACTATCTAATTAATACAATTTTGGAATTATATGATTTAAAAACTCTTAACTCCATGCAGGCTATTCTGCCCAGGTCAAAACAACAATTTCTAATTAGTCAATATTCACATTAAAACCAAAATTAAAATCATTTATTACAGTCACTATTTGTTAAAACTTTATCACAATAATTGTTTTAAGATTATAAATTAAAAAATAATTTATTTCGAGGAACATTGAAAAGTGGCTAAAATTGAAATATAGTGTGAAAAAATGATATTTTTGTTAATAAAGTTGGAAGTAAAAACAAAAATAAAAATAAAAGAAAGCTCAAAAACATAGAACTTAATTAAAAGTTATTTATGAAAATGTTATCATTTTGACCCTGTTTCTCGAGGATGTGAAAAATGAGTTATATATATATATATATATATATAAGTTACAGTCAGCTGGTACTTCGATGTCAGCTGACTGAGCAGATCAGCTGATCATGTGTATATATAAAGAT
>NW_027107962.1:431930-449101 GCF_000696795.3 Halyomorpha halys | reverse complement strand
TATCACCTCCACTTGAAATGTTGTTACTTTTTTAATGTTGTGTTTTAGTTTATTTGTGACTTTTGTATTTTTTGGAATTTATTTTATGTTGTTCATTGTATATATATATATATTACCCATATATATATGTATATATATATATGGGTAAAAATAGCATTAATATATATGAATTGAAGTAAATTATTTAATCCTTTGGTCTTCATTTGTTGATATGGTGTGCTGATATTCTTCGCTTTTTTCATGATTTATTTTGACTAACTTCATGGTTTGTTTTTTGTATGTACTCTCTTTAAGTATATTAAGTTTTAGTATGTTTTACTTATGTTAGTGACATTAAAATTTTGCGATTCTTATTATGGATAGTCTGAAGTCCTAATTTCAGGTCTTTAAAAAAAAAAAAATTGAACTTTAAAAACTTAATGTGAAGGTTTTCTGATACATGGATGGATATATGTTGCTGAGGTATAAAAAACCAAACAATAAAAAGAAAAAAAAACAGAGTTTCAGTTATTTCTTAGAACATTGTTTATACTCATAAAAGTTTGATAGTAAATTGGTTATGACATTGGTTGTTGCTATACATAAGAGGCATTGAGAACCGGAGTGGACCATCCCATATTTTTGTGAAAATTGAGTTTGAAGTGTGATGTAGAGCAATGGTGGCCACATTTCTCAGTCCTCTGACTGCAATCAGCTGCTGGCCCTCCATACTGGAGGAAACCCAGTACCAGGGACGGGAGGAAGGGTATAACCCGGCCTCCTTCCTCAGGTGTTATAAATATTTAAGTCCAGTTGTTCTGAGGATTTGGAACCAGTCACCCATAGGGACTAATAATTTATTCAAAGAACTATAAGTTCCCGTGGATTAGATCAATCTCAATGGTTACAACATGGTACTCTGAAAATCATTGAACATGAAACATGAAATATTGGACTATAGCTGGCAAAGAAATTGAACAAGTCGTATTGATATATTTAGGATGGTAGTAGGAATTGTTGAAGTGAGGAAAAAAGGGCACTGAGAAGTATGCTTAAACAAGGGCCATTTATTTATATATCCAGTAGTGACCATTTTGTTCCTTAGATTTCAGAGTCAAGGAAGATGTTGAAGAGAAGCCTCTTAACAAAAGGAGAAGAATGGGAGCCCATTGGAATGGTTGCTTTCATACAAGTTTATGCCCCGACAGAGGACGATGATATTTTAGGCAAAGAATAGTTTTATTGAGCTCTTTAGAGTTTAATTATCCGAGGATAAAACAAGAATAAACATACAATAGATGATTTTAATCCAATGACAGGAAATGGTCATTCCTTTACTGATGGAGGTATAGATTTGCATGGAGATGGAACACAATAAAAAAGGAAATGTTCAAAGACTCAATGTTCTGCATAGACTATAACCTCTTCTCCATTTTCCTTAGAAAATAACTTTCACTGCTCACAAAAGAAATGTAAATTGTATAATAGACTGCTTTTGTATACAATAAAGTATACAATAGAAGAATAAAAAGATTGTATTTATACACACAGTATTTATACACTCCATCAAACACGACAACATCATCTCACTTAGGACATTATTGAAAAGATATAAGACAGAAAAGCATATGCCTCGTATTCATTGACATAAAGGCAGATATATTTGAAGTAATTAGTGTTTCCTTTTAATCAATGCCATATTCTTTAGTCCACCATTCAACTTAATTCCAAAGAAGCATTGATAAATCAGTCCTATGTTCTAACCATTCTATAAAATATTTTCTTGAATATATATTAATAATTTCTTCAAATAATATAGTGTCATTCAATAACAATATTTTAATTGAAATATAATTGACTTTTAACAAAATCTGTAAATTGTTGGTATAGTCCTTTCTACTGCGTTTTCTATACATATACTTTATATAGTATTAATGGATACTCACATTATTATTGTCTTTTGCCCTTAAATTTGATAGATCGCTTATATTTAACATTACCAAAAAAGTTTATTTCTAATATGTAGTTCTTAAATTACATTTGTAATAATTTTTTGTATGAAACACTTTTTTTCTTAGGAGTTCCACTACTTTACTAATCTTTATGTTATTGTTAAATTAAAGGGAGGAAGGCATTATTAAAAAAAACAAATGTTCTTTACTCAACTTTTTTTTTATATTACAATTGATGACTGAAGATTAGTAATGGGCATACTGAAAAAAAAAATTGTAACCGAAAAGCAAGCCTAAATACCATTGCTACAACCTAAAAAGCTGATTAAGTGCAATCTTTAATAGTAAATATGATTGTTGTAGTGAGCTACTTTTCAGGTTGTTGGTAATGGTATTTAGCTTTTCGGATCTAAATCAATGTATTTAATTTAGTTTGGCAGTTATCCTGCTTTTTGGGTTGTTGGTAAAAGTATTTAGGCATCTTGTGGGATCTAAACCAATTTTTTAATTTATTTTTCAGTTTTCTCCATTTTCGGGTTACTGGTACAGGTATTTAGACAGCTTTTAAGATCAAATCTAATATATTTAGGCAATTATCACGCTTTTCAGATTACTAGTACAGCTATTTAGATCGCTTTTTGGATCTAAATCAATTTATTTATGATAGCCCATTATTGGTGTTCACTCTTCAATTAATGAATTTGTCAATTTTATTTTATAGTCCCTCATTCAACCCACCAATAAACGAGACCCCTGTCATTTTATTTCTACTTCATAAAATTCAATCATTACGTTTTAAATTTTTATAGCCCATAATCACAATAAATTATTTAATCATGTAACAACTGAATTTAGATCGTTAACAACAAGGTTTAAATTGGTAAACCACGGGTTTTACATTGGTAGCCATTGGGCTCGAACAATGAAAATGGAAGGCAGTTTTGCACTTATCTCTGATGATTTTTTGGATGCCACCACCTTTTCCCCTTCATTACCTTTTAATGAAAAGTTTGTTTATTTCTTCTTTTTGTAGTTTACCTCTGTAATTGTTATGAATTGAATAGTTTTTATTTTAGATATCTATAATCATATATACCACAACATTATATATATCTGTTATTATGCTTTGTTTTTTTTCTTTAAATACTATACCAATTTCCTCGGACTTACTAGACATTACAGCTGAAGCAACGATACCTGTTTGGTTCGTTTTACAATTATTATCGTTATTTTTTTGTTTACAAAGCAATAGCACTCATTCACTTAAAGTAAAAATTTATTACTATTTTTTTTTTTATTGGTATTAAATTGTTTTCCTAGGTTAGATAAAACCACTATTTTGTGGAAAATAACCTTCAATTGTACAAAAAGAAAAAAAATAGTTGAAGTACCTCATATTGCTACCCTGATCTTTAATCAGGGTTTAGTCTCAGCCTGTATTCATCTTGATACAGAGTTGGGCAGAAATCATTACATGAGTAATTTAATTACATCTTCAAGTACATATTTCAATTGCATTATAATTGCACTAAGATTACATTATTTCTCTTAGTAATTAAAATTACTTGTAATTGTTAATGCACTTCTGCAATTCCAACTTAAATTAATTGGAAAGTAGTTATAATCACTTTTTCCCCAATACTGAGTATATACTGCAATATAACAGATACTAGACTAACAAGTGAAACTGATACTTTTATTGGTGTTTGTATTGTCAGTATCAATATTATCTGGATCATTGTGCGTGTCAGTATCAGATCCATTCTCCTGTATCAACTATGCCAGCTGAAGTTAGTATGAAGTATCTATTCCTACTCGCTGCTAAAGTAGTCACTGAGTGAGCTCCTGTTGTCAATATCAGGCTCAAGACTCAAGACTAATATTGTCTATATCTGTATCATAGTGCGTGTCTGGATCAGGTCCATTCCCTGGTATCAAGTCAACCGGCTGAAGCGAATACGATGTTTTAATTATCACTTACTGCTGAAGTAAATACATAGTGGCTGAAACTATTGCCCAAGACCAGTTAAGTGCTCTGTTGCTAACATAGATTTCGCACTTTATGTTCGAATAAACTTCCATTCGCGAATTCCTCTCCACGCACCACCATAATTCAACCACCACCAAATGATAATCGAAAAGTATTGTTTAAGAAACGTTCGTTTTCTCTTCTCCATACTATAATTCGCTCTCACTTATGTAAGTTTGGACTTATCTGGGAAGGAAATCCTCTTTAATTGCCTCATATACCACTTCCGGTGGTTTCTGGCATATTAATTTCTGAGGATTTTGTCCCTTCTTGTTCATCGCGGCTCTTTTACTGTTTATATTAAGTATAGGCAAGTTTTTCTCATCAGATTATAATGACCAGAAATCACGATTCCTATGGCGTGTGTGAGGTCACTTTGGAGAGCAGGCGATGTGGTCTTACTATTGGTCAGGGTTAAAGTCTTATAAATAGGTCCTCATATAGTACTGTGTGATGTATAATATGTATTTTTATATCATCTGCTACCTTCTCATGAATGCTTAACCTCAAATGATAACCTACCACTTTGTCTTCTTGTTCTACCTCTCTTAAAGTTCCAGCTCTTCGTGTGTCAAATTAGGGATGATGCATATTTTTTCTCAGGCCTGAGGTGTTTTTGTACTGTATGTAAATTATAAAATTACATTTTTTTTTTTAGAGGAAAATATATATATTAGATTTTATTTTTTAAATATTGATAACCCGCGGTGTCAGACAACAATTGTATGCGAAACCCCATATTAATGTTTAATTATATATAAGGACATAAGTGCGCTAGTGGATACATATTACATATATACATATTCAATATGTCATAATAATGCGTGTATAAATATTTACCGTATATATAATCAAAGAGGAAAAGACCCTTTATTTTTGCCATTGTAGTTGAGATTGCCCTGCGTGCTGTTCTCCATATTGGTATAGTTTATTTTATTGCCATAATAGTTCCATTCATTTTTTATTTAAGTCTTTATTAAATTACCTATTTATTGGTATTAGTAATTGGCACAATAGGTTGTTATAATCTTCCGTTTTATTTACTATTTACCTGTCTTTAAAATTTCATCATTTTATTTTATTCACTGTATGGTTTTACTATTTTTATTGTTTTGTATGATCTATAAAATGTAAAGGAATAACATTGTTATACCTATACATTTTTCTGCTTTTAATGTTTAATTTTTTTTTTTTATTCTACAACATTGTATTTATTTACCTTTTAGTCTTTTTCTTTGTATTGTTTTAAAAAGTTGTGTAATTGAATAATTAAAAAAAATATTTTACGTCAGATTGATGTTTTTGATTTATCAACAAAAAAAAATTTAGTGATTTTTCATGATGGGGCTGGATTGCTTTGGTGGAAGAAATTAAATAACTTGAATTTTTCAATAATGCACCTACATACAGCTCTATATCAAAAATGCTAAGACATCCATATTTTTTCACCGGTTAACACAATTTGACTGGACTTTAATTATTTCTGAAATTTTACGTTGTTATGGGTACATTTGGTAAGGGATATTTTAGTGGAAAGTGGAAATAGAATATAATAATAATTATGTAATAAGTTTCATTGTTCATATTTTGAAATAAATATTTATCAGCAATTGCCTTTTGTTACACCTTTTTCCCACATAGTGTGCATATAACAGTTATTTTAATGTTTGAAGGACAGATTTTTTAAAAATGACTTTTATTTTATAATAAAACTTATATTCCGTAAAAATAAAAATTATATATTTTTTATGCAATAAATTTAAATAGTTTGTTTCTGGTTTTGGTTATATCATAACATCTTTTGATCAAAATTTATTTTAAAATTCAGGACCGGTTGTAGTCATAGAGAAATGCATAATATTGTATTCAACATAATTTATCTATTGCAGCTATTAAATAGTGAAGTATGAACACATTTTATTGCCGTATTAAACAATACTTTATATTTATCTCCTGTTTTCACCTCGTATTTACGTTTATTACATTTTAATTACTGTTCAATTGTTATCTAAAATCAAACAAAATCTCTGTACTTCTCTTCAACTCGGTATATTTTATTTTTCTTTATTGTGTCATCTCTATTTTAATTATCGTTTAGTATATTTTGTTCTTTTAATTTGTTTTTTCTTTTCTATATATTTTTTTCAATTAAGTAATAAAGTATTTATATATACTATTATTTAATTTCCTAATTCTGGGTTACTTTTATTCTTAAGGTAACAGATGAGTAAGGGTTTATTTTAAAATTGGTGGATACGTTATTTATTAGTTGGTTTAGTTCTGAACAAAACCCTCCCAGTCCAGCAACTGGAGTTTTAATAAAGTTTCAATCAAAACCCTCCCAGTCTAGCAACTGTAGTTTTGATAAAGTTTCTATCAAAACCCTCCCAGTCCAGCAACTGGAGTTTTGATAAAGTTTCAATCAAAACCCTCCCAGTCTAGCAACTGGAGTTTTGATAAAGTTTCTATCAAAACCCTCCCAGTCCAGCAACTGGAGTTTTGATAAAGTTTCTATCAAAATCCTCCCAGCCCAGCAACTGGAGTTTTGGTAAAGTTTCTATCAAAAATGAAATAAAATGTTAGGAAATCCGTATCGACGTTTTTAAATCTTATTTTACTTTGGTTACGATAATAATTCTTTTAAAAATAAAAATAATTTGTAGTAACATCGTTTAGTATGGTCTTCGCAGCACAAAGACTTACTGAGGTTCCATGTAGCATTATATAAGTGACTTGGTTGTTTCTAATGATTTAAATAGTTTTCAATATACATAGTCCATTCCTTCAAGAAAAGCGCTAAATTTATATTATACACGTGATAGTTATTGTTAGATAAGGCATTGATTGATGGTATAATTAAAGACGCCGTCCTCTAAGTAGTCGGGATGCATTACTTTTTAGTCGTACTGTCGATCAAGGACAGAAGCTGGTAGACTCATAGTCAAGGAGAAATATAATGAGGATAACTGTAAAATATTACACTGAAGTTAGCTTGGAAATAATAATAATATTTCCCTTTATGGTCAAGGAATTATATTAAGAAAAAATTACCATATAATGTTATTATGTGTTAATGTTTATTTAAGCTTAAAGAGAAGGGACTTGAGCCTCAGGTAGATGGAGGGGGTTACTCTGAGACGAATCCTGTGTTGTCCGATTTCAGTCGCATTAGGTCTTGCTCGGTTGCCACATGGCAGCTTGTGTGTTCACAGGTACGTATCCTCATGTGTGTGTTCGGCGAATGGAGGAAGATAAAGCTGATAGTATTAATTGAGGTTATTGATTCATTTTCCGATAGTGTTCAAGTGAAAGTTGCTGTGTTAGTGGACTGTAGAATGTAATTTAATATCTGATATATTCATCTCGACAATTTTGTTCCTCGGTTGTTTTTTTTTTATTGTCTAATTGTTATTAATTAATATATATAGTAAATATTTGAAAGTAAAGTTCTTTTAAATTGAATTCTTAACCGTTAAGGATAACTTGGGTAAACCAGTTACTCCCACATCAGAACGTGAAGGGAGGGAATTCAGACGTTAGGTTTTTTGGAAGGAGGGGAGATTATTTTTCTCAAATTTAACCACAAAAAAATATCTTATCTCAAAGACAGTGGGAAGTAAAGTATAATGAGGTTCAATTTTCTCTCGGTTTTTTTTATTTAATTAAAAAAAAATTATTTTGTTTACATCATTATTTTTTTATTTAAAAAAAACTAACTTATATAATTAGATTCTCAGTCTTCTCTGGGAACTTCATTAGGATGACAATAACTATATTAAGCCTGAATAATTTAAATATAAAATTATTCAACTCTTTTTTTATATTTTTTTAAAACAAAAAATATATATTTTACTATTATAACATAAAAATTCTTGGCATTACAAATCTTGTCGACCCCAAGCTTCTCTAGTGTATTGTCTTCTCGTTCTTTACTAGTATAGGTTTATTATGTACTTATGTATCAATAAATATAAAATATAACTCATACTAAATCTTTATAATTATCATAATAATATTTTATTTTATATCTAGATATGTGCTGATTATTGTTTAAGTTTCCTAATGTCTCTCAGCTCGTTTTAATTTAATTTTTGAAATTCTTTATTTTCAAAAAGCTTAAGGCGCTGTTCCTCCCTTAGTGAAAGAGGGTCCGTTTCGGATCCGTGAAGGACAGTAGGAAGGATAATGGTTTTGCTAATTCTAACTTAACTTTTATGTTTCTAGACAGATGGCGCAACGTTTAATAAAAGTCGAATCGGTAATTATTATTTGGAGACGTTGGTGGTGAGGACAGGTTTAAGACAAGATGATTCTCTTTTACTTATCTTATTTAATTTAGCCAATATTATTAGAAAGATTGGGTATACTCTCGGTGGTGAAATACTCCCGCTTGATTGAAATTTATTGGTTTCGAAATAATACCAAAAAAGAAGAAACGGCAAAAATAAAAGAAATAAACATAGAAAAAGAAATACATGTAAACAAGTCAGATCACACAAAGGACCACAAACCAAACCAGCAAACAAAAGAGAAAAAAACTAAACAATTCCAGACATAAGGACATCCGCAGGGACGCAATAAATAGTCAAACAAAAAAAGTGTAAAACCATTTACTCTCAAACATATAACAATGAAAATGGCAAAATAACTGAACTAGCGGTATTATTTCGAAACCAATAAATTTCAATCAAGCGGGAGTATTTCACCACCGAGAGTATACCCAATCTTTCTAATAATATTGGCTAAATTAAATAAGATAAGTAAAAGAGAATCATCTTGTCTTAAACCTGTCCTCACCACCAACGTCTCCAAATAATAATTACCGATTCGACCTTTATTAAACGTTTCGGTAATGCACATTCGTATTATTACGAACTAAGAACTAAAGAAAACAAAATTAAATATATTTACCTTTTATAGCGTTAAATTGTGAAAGTACGTTTATCAAAGATTAAATAACTGTTATATTTTGTCCTTTTTTTGCTATTTGTATCATTGTCTTTGTACTTTCGTACTGTTTTCAAATGCATAAAAAAATCTGGACACACATATTCCAAATATCATAAAACGGTGTTATTCTTCATTTCAGTGAATATTTCCCTATGAATTATCTACTCAATCGGATTATCTGGCTAAAACGGAAAGCGACTAGGGTCCCAGCCGGTTATCAGGGTTTCTCCTGTATTTAACTTAAACAATGTTAGGTAGTGACAGTAAGTTTATTAAGATTATAAAAAATGCATATTTTTTATGATCATTTATATAAGCCTATTATTTTAATGCATTTATCGATGTTTTCAAATGCATAATAACATCTGGACATACATATCTTCTATGCCATAAAACATTGTTACTCCACATATCTGATAATATTTCCCTTTGTGATATTAAATTAACAGGCCGAAACGAGAAGCGCTCGGGGTCCTAGTATCTATATGACCGGACCGGTTAACAGGAGTTCTGCTATAATTAGCATGAAGAGGATTAAGTAGTGAAAGCATGATCATCAAAGAATATGGAACTGCGTATTTTTGTTATTTCGTTATCTAAGTCCGTTGTTTTTCGGTTTATTGTATTAATATAAATCTTTTACATAAACTAAATTTACATAAACTAGTATTCTACATAAACTAGTATTCTACATAAACTATTATTTTTACTATGCAACTATTTTCATACAAACTACTATTTTCATACAAAAAAGTGCTTAAGTATTTTTCTTTGTTTCTTTCGTTTATTTATTTTTTTCCTGCTGACCGTTTGCAAAGTGGAATCTAGTATCGTGCTCTGAATTTCATGAAAAATCTCTAAGATATTGATAAAATTACACCAAATGAACATATTACCTATTCTTATGAACTTGTGGCTCTGTTTGAACGTAAATGCCGCCTTATTGACCAATAGTCCTTGAAAATTTCGGATTGTCACCATCATTTTTTAGCCTTGGCGATTGAAAAAATTAAGGTCTTTACGTTTCTTTTTTCCATTGCGTTTTGAGATTTATTGGGTGAGGGGGAGAGAAGAGAAGCGTATTGAATTTATAATAATCCGATTTTTTTTTATTGATTTTTTTTAAGTTTCTGGAATCTACTAAAAGTTTCTTATCATTTCAGTATTTTGAGTTGTTATAACGATGTATTATTAAGTCATGGATCTTGTCTTCATGGATATTTATGACGGAAACCGTAATATAAAAATGTTATTCAGAAGCTATGCCCAAAAACCTTGTGTTTTTTAATACGGTTATGCATACTAACAACTCAGTGTGGATAGAACTATAGAGCTGATTTGGTTGAGTTCAGTTTGTATTTTTGGAACCTCTTATAGGTTGGTAGATGAAATACCTTTAATTATGAAAGGAATATGGTCCGGGTGCGGTCAAAAAAACTCAAATAGTAGAATTATACTATTTTAGTAGAATTATACTATTTATAGAATTATAAAATAGTATAATTCTACTATTTGAGTTTTTTGACCGCACCCGGACCATATTCCTTTCATCTTTACACACGGTCAATCAATAATCTTCCACCTTTAATTATGATATGAAATAGATTCATAATAAAGCTTTATAACTTGATAAAACTTGATTAATTAAGGTTCTATTATTATTGAAAAAGCTTGTTCAATTGGACTATCAAAATCAGAACTCAATTAATTCTAATGTTAGTTTAAGAAGTGATTTCTAATAATGATGAGAACATTGAGCCTTTCTGTACAGCTCATACTTAAACTCTTGTTCTAACTGGTTCTTTAGTCGAATCTTATTAAACTTAAATTCGAAAACTCTCAACTATATTATCTATATTAAATTTATGCTTAGAATTAGTCCAACTATGTGATCTAATCTGGGTACGGCCTAAAAATTAATTAAAACTTTTGGTTATAATGTCAAAATTTAAAAAAAAAATTGCTCTTAGTAGAAATAAATTATTTTTAAGGAAGGGAAAAATCTCATAACTTTTAAATATTTAGAAGCTTAGAATTGGTTATTTCTTTCTTGTCCTTCGGTTTTTATCTTGTCATTCCCTCATAAAAAACAACACCTATGACGTCGAAGAGGGTACCAAATAGACAACTTTATGGAAATCGCATGTGTTTTACTCTTTTTTTTTTCATTACTTACCTATGAAGTAAATGACATCATAACCTTTAGAGCAGGTATGGCCTACCCAAATGCATATACAATTATATGTTCCCATATTAGATTTTGACCCACTAATGACATATTTTTAGAGTGAAAGGATGAATGTTCAATCAGGACTCTCAAATATATTCCCTATGTTTGATTTTGCGTAAACCTACTAAGTTGTGGTTCTGGCGCGGACTTCCTTGCTGCGTTTTTCCTTGAAATTTTTGTTAGTATTTATCATGTAGCATCGGTTTCAGCTAATCAAGTTAATATACAGCAATGCACAGTGATATAATTTTGAAGAAAGCAATTATATATATTATAAATCTAGACTTAAACTTTATTTATACACGTATATCATTTTGATTTAAATAATTGGCAATCAGCTTATTACCTGTCGAAATTAATGCAGCAATGGCATGCCAGGCATAAGGGTCACGCATATATACATATATATATATATATAATTACTGCAATATATCTACTGTTTGATATTGTGAGAATTTGATCTTAGAAGTATAGTTTTACGTTTAACCTTACATTGTAAGTTTAAAGTTACATTGTTTCACTGGTCCATGAGGGAATCAATTATGACAAAACTAATTCATAGTCAATGGTTATGATATAGAATATCTATATTTCTTGCTGGAGCGAACATATTTAGCCCTCCCTACTGGATTAGTAGTAAGTTTCTTTTGCCAATTTTTATATATTTCTGTTTTTTAATGATTCCATCATATCTTGCTATTATTACATTTTTATCTTTACCTCGGATAAATGAGTTCTTATATTAATTAATATTTAATATATTGGCCATATTATATTAAATGGTTACTCGATCCCTGGTCATGATTTACATGTCGGAAGGACAAGGAAAAAAAGTTATAAGTATTGTCAGATCAACTCCATTTTTTTTTTTTAACATTGGTCCTTTAACACTATTCTCAAAAATTTACTTACAGTGTTTGTGAAATTCATATTTATTGAATTGTAAATCAATCTATTCTATTGTATTCAAAATTTTTTAAACTTTCGTTGTCATTCGTTATTTAGGTGTGGATGTAATAATTTACTCTGTGGAACTTATTTTTTTTTCTTTCACCTATCTATATAACATTCACTTGGTTATGTATGTAATATATATATAATAAAACAAAGTATTGCGTTCGCGAAAAATTTTGAATTCGCGATTTCGGTAAAAATACATGTTTTGAGGTCCGTTAGTGCATAAAATATATTATCGCAAAATGGTATGTGTGTACGGCCTAGCTCAAAATCAAAAAGTCATAAATAAAGACAGAATTTGTATTGTATATTTATATGGGATAATCATATAAAAACAGAATTTGTATTGCATATATATGAGATAATCATATAAAGACAGAATTTGAACTGAAAGTTTATTTTTTTCAATATGACCTATATTTCTTGACCTGTATTTCATTTTCTACTTGTCAAGTTTAATTGACCTTAGGTATTATAAAAACGATGTCTGTGTTTTTTTTCTCAATCAAGACAGACATTTGACCGGTTTCTTTTAATCAATGCAATAATATAATACACGCACGCACATTCAACAGTAAATAACCGGACACTTCGTTTTTCACCATAATACTAGTTATTTTTTTAAAAATTTGTTGTAATTAGTTTTTGTGTAGAATATTTAAAAAGAGATCTGCTTTATTAAACAACTGATTTTTATTTAATTTATTATGAATAATACTGTGCAAATAAATTATTAAGAATAAATGAATATTATCGAATCGTACCGCTGTTAGTCTTCCCACTTTCAGCCTCGACTGTAAAAGTAGGAACAACACAAGAAAACCTAAGAGAACGTCATTTAAAGAAGAGTAAATTAGCTAAAATGTGAGCCCTAATAGAGTTATTTACGTTAAATAGTTTTCGAGATACAGCTTTTTAAAAAGCAACATTTCATAAAAATGTACTGAAAGATTAGTAGTTTGTTAATTTATTACGATAAATATGTTTCTCAAAAACCATTTGACACTAATGTAATGAGCTATAAAGTAGTCTTCCCACTTTCAGCCTCGACTGCACGAATGGTCCAGAACGAAGCGAGACACTGATCAGCAGATAATAACTGTTGGGTATACTCACTATTATTTTTATTAATATTCCCGATCGTAATTTTATCATTTTGTCAGTTTATTTATATATCAGCTTCGTTGAGGTATTTTCACTTTTATTAAGGGGCCTTTTGGCTTTGAATTATATTTCCTCTTCTATATAAGGTAATTGGAAAAAAAAAATTTAAAATCGTCAATCAAATCATCTTGGTCACTTGGTTCTTCCCGAGTTTAAAAAGTTGTTCTTTCGCTTTTCTTGCCTCCTCTTTCTATGGACCTGTTTTTTCAATCTTACCGAACCGCTTTCGATGAAAGGGTGAATATTTATTAGTATTGGAATCTAGTATTTCTCGGAGTCCGTGAAATATTGAAATATCTGACATTAGATGAATTTATTTTAACTCAATTCGACACTCCTTCCTGATAGATTTTATTTTTCTACTGACAAGGTTCAGGATTTTCATATATTCAAACTTCCTATTGTACCTGGATTTCCACAATTTCTTTGTGCTGTATCTCTTTGTTTATTTTCTATACTGATAGTTTTCAGTATATTGTGTACATATATTCATAGTTGTGTTATATACATTTTAAGAAGTGATTTATCATTATATACCTTCCATATTTAATTTGGAATATTTATGTGATATTTAATGTTTATGCTTTCAATTTTTTTTTTTTTGGGGGGGGGTTTATACAACTCATTTCAAGAATTGTCAGATTCTTTATTTATTGAGCTATATCTTGAGCTATTGTATTTTTCAATCTTTGCTGATTATATATATGTAATTTTTTTAATAGATATGAAAAACTTATTTTGTTTATTTCAAAATTATTTCTTGTCACTTTTATGTTTCATTTAAGTTTGGTGATTTATTTGTAAAATTTTCCGTAAAAAATATAGTTCTTTACAATGAAACTTATATTTGTAAGATGTAAATAGGATACTAATTCCTCTCGGATTTTCTTTTCTTCCTGGCAGGGCTTATAATTTCCATCAATTCAATGTATTTAAGACGGAATAGCATCCAGAATCATTATTAGTTACTGTTTAATATCATTAATTGTCACTAACACAGACGTCATATCTATTTACATACAGCCGTTATTAACGTGCAAAAGAGACTACAGCTCTGCCATTATGACTTATTAGTGTAACATAACACTGATCACGGCATATTCCGTCTAATCACTTTTCCCTTAGATACTGAACCTGTTTTATAGTCTAAGGTGACTACGAACTAAATTTTCTGTGTAAAAGAAAACATAACTTCTGATTAATGATCTACCGAAGACATTGAAAATATAACTAAGGCTAAAGTTCAATACTAATAATTAATAATAACTAATAATTAGTTACTGAGTCAGATTTCGATACACACATCATAGTTATACGGAATTATCTGATAGACTTAAATACATAAATTAAAAATGTTCAGTAGTGGTTGTTCGGGGATATTATCCTAGATACAGAGCATGTACTTACGATCACACTTTAGAATTTTGTATAAATAATACTTTATTAGAATAGTCGATAATGGTATCGACTAATAAACCCGTTGATTGCTGATTAGGAGCTGAATGAGGGATTTTGTTGACAAATCTAAACCATTGGTTAGCCTTCTTGCTTCTCAAGCCACATTTTCATTACTTCATTAAGATTTAATATATATATATATATCCTCAAGTTATATTTGTTATTTGACAGAACCGAATATTGCAGCAACATTAATAGAAGTAGAGCCTTACATAAATAATTTACTGAGTAGTAACTCACTAATTAGTGAATAACTCACGGTTTTAATTTTGGTTACTACAAGTTTCTTTAGTGTTTGGTAATAACCCTAATCCTAGCTACGGTTTCTTCATGCAGTCATTTTTCTTCAATAACTCTTAAAATTCTATGTATTTTCCCGATTTCGTTTTCCTTGTTTTTACTTTATATCAGTTGACTTATTCATGATTAGTTTTTGTCATAATTCCGCGATATATTTTTTCTGAATCAATTTAGATTTACTATTGATGCCTGTGGAAGTAAATGTTGTGTCTTACTCTAAATTTTATTGTTTATTAGGTTTTTCTTTTAGGCTTACGAATTTGGTCATGTCTTAGTCAATTCGCGAATCTCTTCATGTTTTGAAGTAGACTTTTGTTTTTTGTTTGGAATTATGTTTTTATTTTTTTTCGTTTGACCACTCTGATTCCATTTTCATTACTATTTTCGTCTGAATTGATGGCTAATATATTCGCTTCCTTTCTCTTTTTTTTTAGCATTTGGTTATAATTTTATGAGTACATTTCATTCTACTTTATTTACTACTGTATTCAGTAGAAATGTTGATTTTTGACAGATTTCTCTCTGATATCCCTAGTCTGTGGCATCATTCTTTTACTAAGCTTATTTATTTTGTCAAATATTTTTTTTGTTTCATTTGGAGCTCTATATCTTAAAAAGTAGGAGCAACACAAGAAAACCTAAGAGAACGTCATTTAAAAAGGAGTAAATTTGCTAAAATAACCCTAACAGAGTTATTTACGTTACATAGTTTTCGAGATACAGCTTTTTAAAAAGCAACATTTCGTAAAAATGTACTGAAATGTTTGTAGTTTGTTAATTTATTATGATAAATATGTATCTCAAAAACCATTTGACGCTAATGTAATGAGCTATAAAGTATTTTATGATATTTTCTTCGTTTACATGAGATTTGCTAAAATAAATTAATTCATAGTTGTTCGGACAAATTTTCATTTGCCAAATTTATATTCATATGTTAATATCATAAAAACTACTAACCAACGAAGATAAGTGTCATAAACTACTTTATAGTAAGTTAAATTTCCTTTATTTTGAGTGTTGGCAGACTTATGTGCATCTTATGGATCTAGAGATATATTTTTTCAAAAATCCAACATTTTATACGAACAATTATAAATTAATAAATTATGGAAGATAGTTGACCGTGGATGATGTACTAGGAGATGATGGTTGGGGTGCGGTCAAATGAAACACAAAAGGTAGGTGTAGCTCATTAAAGCTACACCAACTTATTTGTGTTTCATTTGACCGGACCCCCAATCATCATCTCCTAGAACTAAAAATTAACATTTTGTCAGTTTATTTTGTCGAATATCATAAAAACTACTAGTCCTACAAAGAAAAACATAATTAACTATTTTGTAATAAATTTAACTAGCTTTAATTTGAGCGCTGTCAGACATCAGTACGTCAGATGGTTTCTGAAATAAGGTTTTTCATAAATCAAATTTATTGTTTGAACAACTATAAATCAATTTATTAATAAACTTCTTCATAGTCCATTAAATTAGCTTTAATTTAAATGCTAATAGATATCTGTACGTCACATAGTTCCTGAAATATATATTTCTCAACATAAATTAACTAACTACTAATCTTTCTGTAGATTTTTTAAGAAATTCTGCTTTTTAAAAAGCTATATCTCGAGAACTATTGGACGTAAAATCTCTTTTAGGGCTGATACTTTAGCAAATTTACTCTCCTTTAAATAATGTTCTCTTGGATTCTCTAGCATTGTTAGTAGTTTTTAAAATATAGAGCTCCGAATGAAAAATCTATGTTTTTTAAGGTTTTGAAACAGCCGCTATTTTTAAATCCCCCTTTGCTTGGCAGACTCATCAATTTTGACTAGTAATTATACATAGTTAATATTGAAGTAATCAAAAATTGGGGTGATAACTGACTTTTTTTCTTCCCGGCTCTTGTACTTCCTCTACTAAGCAAAATTACCGTTATTTATATCGAGTTTATAATTTTGGTTCATTCAAATTTTTATTTAAGAACATTAAAGGTACAAAAATGATTTTTTAAAGGAATTTTAATTTCTTTACCAAGAAATATGAAACAGCAGGCAGTTAACAGGATTCCAAACATTTCGTCTGTGAATGGTATGTTAGATTGCGGAGCGAAAATTGGCAATGCCAACTTTTCTCGATTCCGCCTTATTTCG
>NW_027107962.1:429802-431470 GCF_000696795.3 Halyomorpha halys | reverse complement strand
AGTTATAACTCAAAGCTTAACCTTTATCTTATTGTCCTACAAACTTGGTTCTCACACTGTGTTCAAGGTATAGACATATATTTTCTCTTCCTTGGTATTCTCTGATTGTTTGTTAATATTAATTAATGGATGGTTCTCACAATTTTCAATTGGACCGATGAAACCCTGCTAGTTTTTTATAAAGGCCTTGCTGTATTATAATAAAGCATATGAATATTCTCAAACTTGTTTTTACTCAGTCTATTTTGACTTTAGCACTCATGTACCTATATATTATTGATTACTACTCACAAATTTGTTCAATAAAAAAAAATTTCAGTCATATTGATTGATAACTATTAAAAAATTAAAAGTATATCTGTTGAGTCCACTCACAGTACTTTTCTTCTAGTTTTGGTCTGAAAGTCGAGTACCAAATTGTTTTCTATATCTTAGCAAATATTGATGCAGTTTAGATATTTTTTGATCGGTTGGCTTATTAAAGTATTTTATTGTCTGTCATATGTTGCCTGGAATCTTCTGAGAGATGTATGGTTTTATTTTATTCTAAAGAATAATTAAAAGTAAGCAGATTTCTTTCGAAAATAAAATACGATTTTAGTTTTTTTTTTATGGAGAACTAAATTACCTCTCGAAGGAATAATCATAATCTAATTTATTTATTTTTCTGTGTTTTCTTGTCAATTTATATGAAAAGTAAAAAGGCTTTTAGAAGAAAACTAGATAAGTTTCATCAAAATCAGTGGAGTCGTTTGGTCGTGATAGTCTTTAGAGCAACATGATTTTCGGCAGTTCACTGAGAGTTGGTACAAATGCATTGGTGGTTGGAACTCAGAAGAAAAAAAAAACCAATGAACCCATTTAATTGTTGCTCAGAATCACAGGCAGACGCAAATGTACGAAAATGGGTTTTCGGATTCCGAAAAGCACACGTCCTTTAAAATTATTTAAATGATTAAATTTACCCTTTGGTTTGTTCATAACTAGCTTTGTCATTCCATGATTACCTCTTTCTGAACTAATCTATGCTCCTTCATTCGAATTTAACTTCTGGTCCTGTCATCTACTCCCGATCTACGTGTGTTTGCGAAATCGGCTATATTCAAGAATCTAATCATCTCAGGATGCAAATCTTTGGATATTAATTTATGTTGTTATCGAGGTTAAGTTGAATTTCTTAAACTTCCCTGTGTTTCCTCTCATTGGCTTATATAAGATTCACAATAGCGCTAAATAAAACGCGTAAAAAAAGTTTACACATTTTATATTATATTTATACAACAGAGCCCCCGCGCGCCCCGAAAGGATGAAAAAAACTAAAATAAAAAAAAATTTTTAACAGATGATTATGAGGGAGTATAGTCATACAAATGACACTCCTAACTATATAAAATGTTCTTATTAAAAGAAAAAAATATAAATAGATAAGAATAATGCTTCTTAATAAAAGAGGAAAGTAAAATTAATAACACAAAATAATGGTATTGGTACACTTAATTAAAACAAACAATTGTCTTCTAATAGTAAAAAGAAACAAGTTAATTTGAAAAAGGGAAGAGAGAAGAACAGAGAAAAAAAAAATAATAATGAATAAATAAAATTAATAATAATAACAAGTAAATAGAGGTAGTATGACTATGAATTAATTTTATATTTATTAAAAATTTA
>NW_027107962.1:422419-429012 GCF_000696795.3 Halyomorpha halys | reverse complement strand
AACCATTAAAAAGTTGATAAAGATATTGAAGGTTTTTTCTAATGTCTCAAACACTTCGAATGAAACTTTAAATGATATTATTTCAAATTTAGAAATAGATACGTTATATTCAGACTCTGATGATTTGTTGTAATTTTATCTATTATTATTGTTTTTATTTTGAACCCTTCTATCATGTCTGAATCCTTTGCCGTAATTTGCATAACTTATAAGGTATAATTTGTTTTATTTACAGGAAAAAAAAAAGTGTATTTATCGTTAGAAACTAACTAGCTGTGCTGTGCGTCCCGTCGTTGATTGATTATTATTAAACACCAGTCCAGTTACCCTCCTCAAGCATTTGTGAATGTTAGTAATCTTAAAGAGGTTTCTTGCAATAATTCATAAGTTAATAATTCATTAATTAATTTACTACTGATTTTTGTCCACCAACTCCATATACTCGAAGCACTGGTATGGTTTGAACCAGAAACAGCATCACTGAAGCGATGCTAGTTCAAATACGGCCTGATTGACACGGGTGGTTGACTTTTATTCCTTGGTGGACCCTCGGAATAAATCTATACCTTCCAACTCTGGCTAGAATAGATTATTAACCTGTCGGGTAACTCCTCTATCCTACTCTAAGTTGCAGAACATAACGTTAACCCCAAATAAAAAAGTGTTTATTCAATTAACAAAACTGAACGTTTATTAAAGGACTTTTTAATTTTTAAATACTGATTGAAGGGAAGCTACTATCGCAGAACTGGTTGCGCCTCTGGGTATGGCGCGTCGTGGATTCATTTAATTTGTTATTATTTAATTAAAATTTTGTATACTAACATGCTGCATAATATAAATTCTCTAAAATGCTACTGACGGCCAAAAATATATCTTTAGTTTCACCTGCAGGCTAGTGCTTTTAACTTTGAGAGAACGTAACCGGCTGACGCGCGGTAAAAACTTGAGTTTCGCAGATAACAGCTATTTTTTAAATCTTTCATATCAATTAATTTTGTGTAAGAAGCCACATAACGCGTTTTGATATCTTTAAAATTCAAGTATTTACGACAATTATAATCCTGCAATTCTACCGTCATTATTATTTTTCCGGCCCCTTCATTAACAGGAATCATTGAGATATGATACATCATTTTTATATTAATTATCTTTCTATTAGAATTATGCAAAGCCTGTAGATACAGTATTTTTTTCTAAAAAATAAAAAAAAGGAATTTCTACAGAGTAATAATTGTGTAAAAGTATTTAACAATTTAGAAAGAGAAATTAATTATATGAATTCGAAACGTTAATTAAATTACCAGTAGACAGTCAATAATAAAAAGCAAACGTTTTACGCTTTTTCTCGTATGACGGTTTTTCTCGATATTGAATTTGTGAATTTTTTTAATAGTAATATTAACATATTAAACATTTTCTAGAGATGAAAAATTGCCGAACATTGCCTATTGTATGCAGTTTAATGGAAACGATATTTATCTATTCCTAAGAGATTTAAAAAAACGTTCGTGTTTTTTCATTTGAAATTAGAAATTAGCGCTGGATAGTACTGAAGAAATTTTGTAGGTGGAATATGAGTTCTAATTTCACAACGCAATTGAACATGACCATATTTCACTCCTCAATTCTAATGTTTGCAGATTTTAAGGTTTGGTCTCAATCGAACTCAGAACATTTGGTATACAAATGGACAGAACCTCTGACCAATTTATATTTATCTTCATAACTAATCCATTCTGATCTCGGTAGGAAATGCAAATTTCCGTTCATAGTTTAATCGTGGTAGTTGATTTAATTATTATGCAATGCACTTTATGACTGTTTTATTACAATTTCTAAACATTAGTGTTTTCAAGTACAGTACTGATATAAAACTGTGTAAGCACTACGCCACCGAACTTCTCATTGACCGAACAATTTGTTTTTAATCCAAATCTGTTTTATGCTTAATAGGTTTGAAAATATACAAGAAGTATGTTGGTAGATTAACTACAATTGTGTTATTTATATTTCTATAAATGAGCTCACACCGACAGTTTAGTTCTCCTGGCATAGAACATTTGATAATACTACGAAAGTAAACAACCGTAAAAAAGAAAAAAGCTGTTTCATATATATTTTAGAATTGATTAAATTTTCCACTAAGCTTATTTCTCTAATTAAATAATAGTTAATTTTTATTTCTTTGATGTTCTGTGATAGTTGATCTATGAATTCGAGGCCCTTTTCCGATTTTATTGTCGAATGAGACTTCCCTTAGAACTACATCCCACCCTTCACAATGCTTTTATATTATCCTTCAGTCATCAATTTACTTTGTGGTGTTGGATCTTTGTAATTCCATTCTCTACATAAAAAAATTCACAGAATTCGTATTAAAGTATCGTATCGAAGTAAAGGAGCATCAAAAATTTATTATAAAACAGTAAAGTTCTCAATTTGAAAATATATTGTTAATTATCCAATTAAATATATGCTTGTTAATATTACCGTTTTTAGTCCAACCATGTTCCAAACGTTCGATGCCGATACCACCAATCGCTCTCTACATACACCCTTCCAGTGGCCCCTCCCCCCCTTAACCCAATTCAACTTAATCAGTTTTGACGTAATCCTCCCATCTACGTTTCGGTCTACCCCTCAGATATTTACCTGCCGATTCAGGGTTTATTAATATCTTAGGGATAATTTGTAGAATACGATAGTAAAATAAATTCATGTATACGAGCAATTTTATTATTGTTATTTTAATTTAAAACATTCAATTTCGTATTAGGCATGCATACGTAGTTAAGTTGCATAGGACTGAACATCGTTCTAAAGCTGTCCACTGTTTGTAATCAGTTAGATGTTAACCAACCCACCTCTATTTGCGATTGAATGTTGCTACATATTTAATTCTATTCTTTCTTCATTATACATTTGTATGTGTGAATCTTGTTCAAATATGTCGTGTTGAATTTACTCATTGACTGCTACCTTAATTTATAGGTATATTAAAAATTAAATTAAATCTGTACCACTACAACCCATGAAGGGTCAGGGATTCACTACTTTGTAAGGAAGTACTGTTACTAGATCAGTGGTTGTACAAGGAGATGATTTAGTCAGAATCACGCTCGATCGCCAGATTTTTACCCAATTAAGGGTACCCAACCCCAGGGTTGACGGCTACAGTGTAACAAAAAACAATTTTCTGCCCAGCCGGATTCGAACTTAGGTCCTTGGTGTTAGTAACATCGCGCCTTGTTAGTTGACCGTAGTTTACTAATTGGAGAAGATGATCGTGGCTGCTGTCAGCAAAAAAACCATAAATAAACAAAAAAATATTTAGTTATGCCGACGTTTCGACCTGCGCTTCAGGTCTTCATCAGGGAGACTAGCAGGGAATCTTTGCTAAATCTGTTTTGCAGCCTGATGTTGAAGACCCGAAACTCTGTCTTAATCAGGTCGAAACGTCGGGATAAATAAATATTTTTTTGTTTATTTATGTTTTCTTTTACTGACCGCACCCCCGACCATCTCCAATTAACTAAAATACAATTATGTGAAATATCGTCTCCTCAAATTATCAGCGTTGTGAATTGAAATAATTACTAACTACACTATTTTTCAAAATTAAATATTTAATGTGGGAATAAACGAAGTTCTTATTTTAAATAAATAAAGTAAGGTATAGAATGGAATGTTTTTATGAAAACAAGTTTCTTACTATGACTGTCGAGCGTTAAGAGGTATAAACAAATATTCAAGTAATTTTAGATATACTTTTTTATTATAGTAGTTATTTTGGCTTAAAACACTGTTGCTTTGAGGAGTCAGAATTTCACATCACACCATTTTTTTTTTCCTGTAAGTAGATTTCAGCTTATTCTGCAGGACTCTAACTTGATTAATATGAACTTAAAGTTTGATTGATATGGAGGTTTTTCTAAAAGCGAAAAATCTGTTGAGACTGATAAAAAATAAACTAAAATCGTGAAGAATACAGGATTTTACGAAAAATAGAACTTTGCTTTATTTAGTCACCTGAAACCATGCTTTAAATAATTTTAACAGATACAAATTCTGCTGTTTTTTTTAAAGGGAAAATTATCCAGTTTATAATGCTACAATTTAGAATTACTTTGCTTAAAAAGTGATTTTGTAGGGAGATGGTTCAGGTGGCGGTCAAAAAACATTCAAAAATAGTTTGTACTTTACGCTACTTTGTGAACTACTGTTACTGCTAATAACTATTTTTTCCTGCTATTTTTGTACCTTTTTTGACCGCCACCCGGACTATGTTCCTACAATCATAACGTACGGTCAACTAATAATCCTCCAATATAAAAAAATAAAAAGGCGACCCTAAAAAAATCACAAAGTATTGGTTTTCTGTAGAGAATCAGACCTGTCAGTTTTTTTGTTGCTTCCGAGGTCTTCTTAAATATTTTTACAGACTTATGGGATCCCGCAAGTTATGTTTCATAACTAATACTCATATTGTTTTGACGATTTTATCAGATTTCCTGGTTTCATATGTAGTAAATTTAGGATTATAGTTTAGTTGTATGAAACTTCCAATTCTCTTGTCACATTTAGTGGTATTGATTTGAAATAATAATATTAATCTGTATTTTGAAGTTGCAGGTAAATATTTGTATATAAACGGTGTGCTTTTAATAGACTTCTTGCTTAAAGCATACAGACTTCTAAGTGTGTTAACTTACTGCCCACATTTCGGGATTTAAAACTATTTTCAAAGTATAATGAAATGTGTTAATGTAGAATTATTAAATAGTAAATTACTTTATCGATTATGTCATAACTTGTTGACTTTTGAAATCAGTGATCATCTAAACATATTTGACATGGCCAACGAATAGGCAATCATAGGTACCTACCTGCATATTCTTTAATATGTGATCTTTAATCTAAAATGGAAGGTCCATACAATTTTTTTCTTAGTTAAATTATCACTGTAGATTTAGTTTTCATACTTCCTTCTACACTTTTTCCTATCGAAAAATGTTTCAACTATGGATAAGGACTTACCCACATAAATGACCACCACAAAAACTTACTTCAAGAAATTTGAATTCAATTTTTTTTTTAATATATGTACTTATATATTTTATTGAAATAGATTTTATATAGGGTATATTTTTTTAAATCAAAACCTTCCATCCAGTAGTGTTTGGAAACTGGTTTTATCCTTGACAGCTTTTAGGTCGGTTGAAAAACATCTTTTTTTTTTTGTCCTTGTTGTCCCTTACAGATAAAATGTAGTTACTACTTTTTTAACGATTGAGAAATTTTGAATGATTTTTTTCTAGCATAAGATAGCATCGAAATTTCTATTCAGTCTCAAAATTTTTTTTTTCTCTAAAAGAAGTATTAGAAATTTTCCTAAATTCTTCTTTCTGAATTGCTGTGAAAGATTTTGTAGCTTTAAGTATAATTCTAGAGCAAATTTTTAAGTTCTTATGACGTAGTTGATGTATCAGTTTTTTAGATTCTATGACGTCTAAATGATGGTTGTCCAAATATTTTTTATACCGAATGTTCATTATATATATTTTTTTTAAGAATTAAAAGTTTTGTTCAGTTACTTCTATTTCGAAAGGTATAGTTAAAATGGTTAGTGTTAATGTTTTTTGTTTTTTTTTATTCTCCGTTAATTTAAACTTTATTGGACCCTCTTTTTTTTAGAACTTGTTATGTTTTGAAGTGTACAAAGCCATAGCTCCTTCTACATCTAGGCATCTTAGTTATTAATTGGGTTTTTAGTTCAGAGAACCTCACACTAGCTAGATTGGTACCTTCCCCCTTCATCCACACTGTAGATTCAAAAAATAAAAAAATGCTACATAGCCCCTTCCATCCACTTTCCCCTTGAATTATCATTTATTTACTTTTTAAATGGTTCACATTGCTAACAGGCCCAGGATTGAGAAATAGTTATTTCATGTGTATTTTTTTTAAAATTAACATGGTGATTGTTTAGATCGATTTATTTAACAAGACTCATAGTACAAGAGCCCAAGAGGAGGAAAAAGGCAGTTATTATACCACAATTTTTGATTACTTTAATGAAAACAATATATAATTAATAGTCAAATTGATGAGTCTGCCCAGTATAGGTAGGGGGAATAAAAAATATGCGCCCTATTAGAGTTGTTTACGTTAAATAGTTTTCGAGATACAGATTTTTAAAAAGCAACATTTCATAAAAATGTATGGGGCGTACTGAAAGATCAGTAGTTAGTGAATTTATTTTGAAAAATTTATATCTCAAAAACTATTTGACGTACAGATGTCTATAGCACTCAAATTAAAGCTAATGTAATGAGCTATAAAGTAGTTTACGAAGTTTATCTTCGTAAGAGTAATAGTTTACATGAAATTTGCTGAAATAAATTGATTTATAGTTGTTCGGACAAATTTCCATTTGCCAAATTTATATTCATATGGGAATATCATAAAAACTACTACCCCTACGAAAATAAGTGTCATAAACTACTTTATAGAAAGTTTAATTTCCTTTATTTTGAGTGTTGGCAGACTTATGTGCGTTTTATGGATCTAGAGAAATATTTTTTCAAAAA
>NW_027107962.1:417488-418189 GCF_000696795.3 Halyomorpha halys | reverse complement strand
TATATTTTTTTTAAGAATTAAAAGTTTTGTTCAGTTACTTCTATTTCGAAAGGTATAGTTAGAATGGTTAGTGTTAATGTTTTTTGTTTTTTTTTTATCCTCCGTTAATTTAAATTTTATTGGACCCTCTTTTTTTTAGAACTTGTTATGTTTTGAAGTGTACAAAGCCATAGCTCCTTCTACATCTAGGTATCTTAGTTATTAATTGGATTTTTAGTTCAGAGAACCTCACACTAGCTAGATGGTACCTTCCCCCTTCATCCACACTGTAGATTCAAAAAATAAAAAAATGTTACATAGCCCCTTCCATCCACTTTCCCCTTGAATTATCATTTATTTCCTTTTTAAAGGGTTCACATTGCTAACAGGCCCAGGATTGAGAAATAGTTATTTCATGTGTATTTTTTTAAAAATTAACATGGTGATTGTTTAGATCGATTTATTTAACAAGACTCTTAGTACAAGAGCCCAAGAGGAGGAAAAAGGCAGTTATTACACCACAATTTTTGATTACGTTAATGAAAACAATATATAATTAATAGTCAAAATTGATGAGTCTGCCAAGTATAGGTAGGGGGAATAAAAAAATATGCGCCCTATTAGAGTTATTTACGTTAAATAGTTTTCGAGATACAGATTTTTAAAAAGCAACATTTCATAAAAATGTTGTATGGGACGTACTGAAAGATCAGTAGTTAGTG
>NW_027107962.1:412593-416837 GCF_000696795.3 Halyomorpha halys | reverse complement strand
ATTAAACTAGCTTTAATTTGAGTGCTAATAGACATCTGTACGTCACATAGTTCCAGAGATATTGATTTCTCTAAATAAATTAACTAACTACTAATCTTTCAGGAGATTTTTAAAAAAAATTGCTGTTTAAAAAGCTATATCTCGAGAACTATTGAACGTAAATAGCTCTATCAGGGCTTATATTTTATTAAATTTAATTTACTTTAAATGATGTCCTCTTAGATTTTCTATTGTTGTTGGTAGTTTTAAAGATATAGAGCTCCGAATGAAAAAGTAGTGTTTTTTTAAGGTTTTTAAACAGCCGCCATTTTTTATTCCCCCTACCTATACTTGGCAGACTCATCAATTTTGACTAGTAATTATACCTAGTTTTCATTAAAATAATCAAAAATTGGGGTGAGATAACTTGTACTATCTCGTATAAATTTCTTATTTGACATTCCTGGTTTGCCACATACTGTTAGAATTCTAAAAAAACTTTCAAACGTTGTCGTATCATACGTCGTTGTACTATCCTATTCAAACGTTATTGTACTCCTGGATTGATTTTTCCGGTATTTTATGAGATTCCTCCTTCAAGCATTGAAATGTATCCGTTTTGTTTCCTTGTTCTCTTTGGAAGCCCTCAAGAGAAAGTCGTAAAAGTGATAGACGGCAAAAAAAAAGGTACAATAAAAATGAAAGAGAAAGGAAAAGTTGATTTGTTTTAGGCAGCTATGAGGTGATACCCCCCCCCCTCTCCAGTTCTCCAGTGCACGGCCTACTTCAGTTTAACGGTGTCAGTCAGAAGCGAGTCCTTCTGATTTGTTTTTTATCCTGGCTTTTAAATCCTTATTGAATGTAGTGTGTTATTTTTATGTTTACAATGTGTCTTATTGATTGTTTTTTAGTAATTATTTATTGAATATAGTGGAAGTGTCGTGTATTAAAAATAAGAATGGCTTTCAAAATAGAGGTAATGCACCGTAGATCGTGTTTTTATTTATGGTTTTGTTATTTATTTTTCCAATTTGGGAATGTTTCTGCAGTGAATTTTAATCAAATATTGAGTGCGTTCGTAAAGCGAAACGCATTACATAAGAACAATGATAATATAAGATAATGTAAATATCTCTCTGTATTTACTGATATAGGCAAATAGTATTTTATAGAATATGTTCAGATGATAATATAAGTTATGATTTCTAGTGAAGGAACATGAATCATCTACGCCTATACACCAAACAGCCGCGGTCAGACGAACTTAAAAAAAGTATAACGCAAATAATTTTTATTTTGAAGAAAATTTCACATTGTTTTTGTCGACGTTAATATAAAGCTTGAAAATTAAAAATTTAATTTATTTTTTAAAAATTAAAAAATAATCACGACTTCTTATGCACACAGCTGAACGTTTCAAAATATTTGCACTTTCAAACATGACATTCGCATTCTGTATATATCCAGTTGGAAATACCAATACAGGACTGTTTTCTCTTTGTGAAGATGTGTTAAGACATCTTGTATTTAAATACAAGTTTTATTTCAGAAATTCCGTTTGTTGTGAAAACAAATTGTGTAACGATAATTGCTCAAATTCAACAAAGGTTTGCATAACGTTTTATTCATAGTAATGCCTTTATTTTTAACTTTAATTTTTATCCTTTTTGTAATATAATATTTAATATATTCTATACTATTTAAGATATGGTGTATTTTTTTTTTTTTAATATACTAAAAAGAACGATAAAAAAAGATTAATAATTTTAAAGTTCAAAGTTTTTAAGCTTTAATTAATATTCATAAAGATAATTAATTAAAAATTGAATTGGACTAAAAAACAAAATAAACTTTAAAACTTCTGAAGATTTATAAGATTATAATCAGCTTTTCTTTGTGCACCAGCTTAGTAAACCAAAATAAATTTCAGAGAAATGAAGATTTCATGGTTATATTTCATAGAATATGTATGATATAAAATCAATTTATTAGATAGAAACATATTTTAAATGATTAATAATTTGAATAAAATAATTCTTGTGAATAAATTAAACTTCATGATTAAAATAGTTTTTAATCTTTCGAGAAGATAATAACTGTTTCCTTAGGTATTATAAGGACCATTTGTATGGCAGAAATTCTTATTTAATCACTTGATGGTTTCTTTAAACATTTCTTTTATATGGCAACTGTTTATATTTTCGCCTTCATGTGTAAGGAATCATTGTGAAATTTAATTTATAGTTTTAAATAGCTCATATCGTAGATATTATTATGCAAAGAGGTTTTATTTGGTTGGTTTACGAGAATAATGCATATAATTACCGTAAGGATTTATCAAAATTCTTCAAAACAATTTTCCGACTTAATCATTCATTCATTTCACACCCGTTGTGTTAGGTGTTAAATTAGCTAAATTATCCATGTTATTAGAACCCGCTTCGAAACAGAATTTCAGTGTTAAAAACTGTTTATTGGTACACGTATTTTAAATTTTGTATTTCTTACATAGTATAATTATACATCTTATATAATTGACTATTTAAATGTAAAATGAATACCAACTTTGCCTGATTGTTTCAAAGCTTTGTGATCAACTTAAAATTAAGATAATATTGTAAAACTAAATATTTTATCATTCTTATTAAGGCCGTTCTTAACTTAAAACGGGTCTCTACTACTTTGAATTGTGAAATCGTCAATTAAAATAGTAGTAGACCATGATTTAACTCATAATAATGATATTAACTCATAATTCACCTATTTATTTATTTTTTAAATGTATATATACTTGTAGTTCTGAAAAAAAGTATACAGTAGACGATTGCTAAAGCAATAGTTTATTATAAATAAAAGGTTGCAGAGCTATGACAGAAGTCCTAAATAAAATACATCAAAGTAGAAACACCATTCTACTTATCTAAAACAATAGAATAGAATGAAAGTCCCTTTCCACATTTTTTAATTTATCTAATAGTGAACTATTACAAGTAATTGAAAGAATCTTTTTTTATTTTTTCTTTTTTTTCGGCCAAGACTCCCATTGGAGTCCTATACTGCCTAACCATGGTTGGGGGTCAAAGTTCTTCATTTTGTGGGACCGCCACGCAATGAAAAAAGTCAACATCCCAAATGAAAGAATCTTGACAAAGTTATTATCATAAAGAACAGCTCATCATTTGAAACCAGAACATTTCTTATAACCTTCTTATATTAGTTCACCTTGGGACCGCTAGGGGCGTTCCAGTATAGTAGCATTACAGTTATTATAAATATATAAATTATTTAAAAACAATATTTGATCCTTTTTCTCAACTTTATTCTTTTTAAAAACCTTCCAATGTTTCGACCACCTAGGTCATTTTCAAGGATACCTTTACTTTGTTGTAAACCTAAGGTTCTGTTTAAAGTTTGGAAATGTAAATGATAGAAAGAAAAGTGGTTAGTACAAGTTTGAATTTAGGAAAGAATTGTATAGAAGAAATTATATGGGACAAATGCAATTAGCCGGCATTTTTAAGAATTTTAAAAGAGAAAATGACAACAAAGTAAAGGTATCCTTGAAAATGACCTAAGTGGTCGAAACGTTGGAAGGTTTTTAAAAAGAATAAAGTTGAATAAAAGGATCAAATATTGTTTTTGAATAAACTAAACCACTCTCAAACAAGAATATATTAATAAAAATTAATCTTATATAAATTATATTATAAACCACTACAACCATGAAGGGTCAGAGGTGCCGTACTATGTAAGAAGTAATATTAATAGACTAACGGTTGTGTTAGGAGATGATTTGGTCAGAACCATCCACTTACCCAAGACGCTTACCCATCCAATTGATGGGAGGGTTTGACACAAGGGGTTGACTTTCGGCTACAGTAACGGAATAATTAATTATTTCACAACCGTATTCGAACTCGGGTCCTGGGAGTTGGGAGTGCCTTCTACCTTCGTTTTTTATCGTTAGTTCTCCCCTACTGGGGTTAAAGAGGGGAATTATCATAAATAGGGTAAAATTAAAGAAATGTTGGAATACTCTTGAACGTTACTTACGTCTCCAGATGTTAGGTAATCTTTGTGAGTTTATGTAGAATATTTACAGTAAATGCCTAGATCAGAACAAAACACACATACAGAAATTATCAAGCAGTTAAATTTGAATTACTTTTTTGGAAAGTAAATGGAAGACCAAGGATGTCGTACCTGGGACGTCGAATGTTTATGTTTCAAAGATAATCAGATAAAGATAAAAGTCTCCGCCAAGT
>NW_027107962.1:408014-412262 GCF_000696795.3 Halyomorpha halys | reverse complement strand
AATTTGCTGAAATAGCTCTAAAAGAGGTATTTACCTCCAATAGTTCTCGAGATATAGCTTTTTAAAAAGCAAAATTTCTTAAAAATCTACTGAAAGATTAGTAGTTAATTTATTTGAGAAATCTATATCTCAGGAACTATGTGGCGTACAGATGTCTATTAGCACTCAAATTAAAGTTAGTTTAATGGACTATAAAGAAGTCTATGATCTTTACCTTCGTAGGAATAGATGTTTTCATGATATTTGCTAACATAAATAAATTTATAGTTATTCGGATAGATATTAGATTATAGTTATCGGATATTATAGTTAGATTATTGTTATCGGATATTAGATTTATAGTTGTTCGGACAATAAGTTTTATTTATGAAAAACTTCATTTCAGAAACCATTAGACGTGCAGACGGCCAGCGCTCAAATGAAAGCTATTTAAATTGACTACAAAATAGTTAATTATGTTTATCTTTGTATGAGTAGTAGTTTTTATGGTATTTGATAAAATAAACTCACAAAATGTTAATTTCTAGTTGTTCGTATAAAATGTCGGATTTTTGAAAAAATATATCTCTAGGTCCATAAGACGTACATGTCTGCCAAAACTCAAAATAAAAGAAATTTAACTTACTAAAAAGTAGTTTATGACACTTACCATCGTAGGGGTAGTAGTTTTTATGATATTCACTTATGAATATAAATTTGGCATATGAAAATTTGTTCGAATACAATAAATCAATTTATTTTAGCATATATCATGAAAACTATTACTCCTACGACGATAAACGTCATAAACTACTTTATAGCCCATTAAATTAGTTTTAATTTGAATGCTAACAGACATTTGCACGTCCTATGATTTTGATATATATATTTTTCAAAATAAATCACTACCTACTGACCTATCAGTACGTTCCATACAATATCCTTATGCAATGTTGATTTTTAAAAAGCTATATCTCGAGAACTATTGAACGTAAATAGCTCTATCAGGGCTTATATTTTAGTTACTTTACTTTAAATGATGTCCTCTTAGATTTTCTATTGTTGTTTGTTAGTTTTAAATATATATAGCTCCGAATGAAAAATGTCTTATTTTTAACGTTTTGAAATAGCCGCCATTTCTTATTCCCCCTACCTATACTTCCTTAATTTTGAATAGTAATTATACATATTTTTCATAAAAGTAATCAAAAATTGGGGTGAAATAAATGCCTTATTTTTCCTCTTGGGCTCTTGTACTATAACATTCATGAGGTTGAAGAAAAATACTTTCCAGCTGAAATAATACGTTGCAAATTTTGTAATTTGTGATTTGGGATCAGCAATTTTTTATTCCGATTCTTCTGTTCTAAAAAAAGTAATACAGAAAGTAAAAATAGATAATCTGTTGTGCTTGAACCAACAATAACATTCGTGAGATAGATATACAAGGGTTATGGGAGACTTCGCTTTAGATTTTCAATGTACAAATTTTATATACAAAGTTTAGATTACCGTTTTCATTTGACCTGCAAATTTTGTGATCAAGATCAAGTTACACTAAGTTGAAAGTAGTTTTTTCTCCAGAAGGAATGTGGATCCGCGTATTATCTTGAGATATTAATTCAATAAATAATGTTTTGTCATGTTTGTTTAGTAATGATTGGGCATATTTAGTATCAGCATACTTCTTGAGTACTACAGATATCCTTTGATGATTAGTCAATTATATTGTGAGAGTCATGCAATAAAACATATAAAGTTGATGAAATCCGCAAATTACCTTCTGAGGTTTTTGAGCCTTGAGCCTGCTTTGCACCGCCGAATCATCCTATACAAGGTCACGGCTGATTCTCAGAGTTTACCTGTTCCCTACAAGCTGTCAGCCTGTTTATTTAGAACTCTTCTTCTTCTTCTCCTACATCTTCACAAAACGTAATAAAATTTTTTTTGAAGCTCATTACCTAATAGATTTTTAAGAATATTTGAATCCCTTACTTGTAGTATCATCTATTTCAGTTTAGGCAGATAGTCAGAGTTAGACAAAAATTAGTTGCGGGAAAACTACAGATGAAATTGTCCTGGATATGATGTTTTCTATTAATGAATCATTTATGAGTAGTTTTAGTTACATTTAAATAGTTTTAAACGTTAAAAAAATAATTTTTCATTCAGAACTCAATGTGTTTAAAGCTAACAACAATGCTTGAAAATGTAATAGAAGATAATTTAAAGTAGTGTAAATCATAATTAAAGAACGAAAAATCAGTTTTTAGAGAATTTATTTTTATATTACTATATTTCAGGAAGACGAACAGATGTCTATTAACACACATATTTAAGCAAAGTTAATGTGCCATAAACTGGTATTTTATGACGTTAATCTTCGTAGGAATAATAGTTTACTTGATATTTATCAAACAAAATTAACGAAATATTGTTTTGTAGTTGAAAAAATTATCTCAGGAACCATTAGATGTACAGATGTCTGTCAGCACTCAAATTATAGCTATTTGAATGTACTAAAAATTAGCTTATTACTATTATCTAGGAATTGTAGTTTTTATGGTAATCACCAAAGTAAATTCACAAAATGTTGATTTGTTGTTCGGGTAAAATCTTTGATTTATGAAAAAATATAGAGTTCCAAATAAAAAAATAATTTTTTTAACTTTTTGAAACACCTGCCGTTTTTCATTCTTCCTAACTACGCTTGGCAAATTCATCAATGTTTACTACTAATTATAAATAGTTTTCATTAAAGTAATCACAGATTGGGGTGCAGTAACTGACTTTTTTCCACCGGACTATCGTACTATTAGTTTTGATTTTTGGATGCGATGTATCTATTACTTTCCAAAAATGAAACTTGAAATGAAATGGAGCATAGTTTACTTATTTTTATATTTTCTCGTCTGTTCACATATTGAGAGATTGTTGTTTCTACTTCTGTTGTTATACCATTCCTAATATCTTCTTTTTTTGTTTTTTTCCTGATCCATTACTGACTGCAATGGTTTCTCCATATCTTTTTTATACCCTCCAGTCTTCTCATATATAAACACTATTGTGGTATTCTGCTGTTACATTAATAAAAATAATTTTAATAATTCAACAATCTATAAACTATATTGACTGGAGTTCCAATGTTTATTCCAGTTGGAAGAAAAATTACCTAATGGTCGGTATATTTAAGGGAAAACCTGTAAATCGTCACATCTGACACTCCCCCTAACGTTAAAACTTACGCTGGTTTTATTAATTTAATTGAAGTTACTAATAAATAGTTATTTACGATTTCGTACCTAACGTGATCGCCAGACGGACCATCCTTCTACAATCTATTACATGCGGTCATCTAATTAATCTTCCAATCTTAATTCAATACTTTATTTTGTTTCTTCTTTTTATAGTTTAATACATATAAGATGTGTAAAATTTTAGAGAATTAATTTTTAGAATATTTATTTTCTTATTTTTTCCATTAGTTTGATAAACAAGGAAGAAAACACAATATGTAGATATTTGATAAATGAATGTTTTACAATATATGAATTAGTTATCACGTAAGAATGCCTAGCATAAACACTAGGTCCGTAATACATCAGACGTATGCTATATTTCAAATAAAATAGATTCAAATACAAAATGACGTCATTTTTGTTTTAAATAAAAAAATACATTGTTTAAAAATATAAAATAATAAAAACGTGTTTGTATTTTCTTTCACAAATAAAATAATAGATTTATTATTTTTTTATTTTTAATGAAACATATTTATAATATTTTGTGTTTGAAATAGGTTTGCTGTAATTTGAATTCTTGCCATTAAAATAATCAGCAGTTATAAGTTATACGTTGTTGTGTTAGAAACACAAAATAATTTCGTTAGGTCTGTAATATTTCCACTACTGTGTATGAATTAATATAATACCTACCTGTAGTACAACCCTAGTTGTAGGGAAAACGTTTACTCGATCATAAACGTTTTTGGGCAGTATTTTAAGCACGTCTGGGTCTTATAAGTGGTTTATTGGTTTTGATAAAACTGTAGGGGTGTTCGTGGTTAGTTCGTTGTTGGAAATGATTTAGTTTTGCGATAATACCTTTCAGGGAATCAATAGGGCAATCGAATCCATTGTTTTACTGAATACTCACCTTACTGTATATTAAAAAAATAGTAAATGAAAGTATTTTTGCTTCGTAACCTCCTGACGAAATAGGTTATTGAAACATACATGTAGGGTAAGTAAATGAAAGTAAAAAAAAAAA
>NW_027107962.1:407217-407964 GCF_000696795.3 Halyomorpha halys | reverse complement strand
TAAAATTTTAGAGAATTAATTTTTAGAATATTTATTTTCTTATTTTTTCCATTAGTTTGATAAACAAGGAAGAAAACACAATATGTAGATATTTGTTTTGAATTCATAAGTAGTTTTGGAAGCTAATAGTGTTAGAATAAATTATTATGTTAATTAATTTAATGTTTACAGATTATAGTGTATATAGTTTACAGTTTTTGAGGTGTATAATTCCAAAAACAGCCTAGATCATTTTAAAATTTTTGGAAAAAAAAAATAAAAGAAGGAAAATACTAAAAGGAAAAAATTCAAATTACAAAAAAAAAACATGTATTAGTATCATCTATTTAAAATTTATTGTACTATTTTATTGTACAATAGTATGAATGATATAAGATTTAAAATGCAGTTTTTGTAACTAGTTATAAATATTTATAATATTATAATGTAGCAACCCATGCAGTTGGACGGTATAACTTTATGAATAAAGTTTTTCTCACTCACTCAGTTTTGATACCAGATCATCACGAAGTAAGAGTTACTTTTTAAACAGTTTTATTACACAATAAATTAATTGTTGAGAAGAAATTCTTTCACCGAGTGATAATGTAATAGCGAAACTTTTAAAATGGGCTTGGCTGGTTTTGTAATTCGACGCATTATTTTATATTAGGTTTTACAATATATGAATTAGTTATCACGTAAGAATGCCTAGCATAAACACTAGGTCCGTAATACATCAGACGTATGCTATATTTCAAATAAAAT
>NW_027107962.1:383185-407167 GCF_000696795.3 Halyomorpha halys | reverse complement strand
GGGCAGTATTTTAAGCACGTCTGGGTCTTATAAGTGGTTTATTGGTTTTGATAAAACTGTAGGGGTGTTCGTGGTTAGTTCGTTGTTGGAAATGATTTAGTTTTGCGATAATACCTTTCAGGGAATCAATAGGGCAATCGAATCCATTGTTTTACTGAATACTCACCTTACTATATATTAAAAAAAATAGTAAATGAAAGTATTTTTGCTTCGTAACCTCCTGACGAAATAGGTTATTGAAACATACATGTAGGGTAAGTAAATGAAAGTAAAAAAAAAAATCATTTCTACATTTTTCTTTCATTATTATTTATTGGGGAAGAGGGTTTGGTGTTTAATTAAAATGTACATTTTTGTTAGTTTTTTAGTTAATGTTGATTAGACCGTAGCTAGGTAGAGTCAAATTTATGAGTCGAAGAGGAAAAAAAATGTATTCGACTATTTTCAAACAATTATCTTTCAACCCTTTAAATATTGCTTGTTGCACTGAATGGTATGCTGTGTTTTAGCAACTCAACACAGTTGCAATTTTTTTTAATCTTCCTAGTTGAAGTTTTATTTAAAAAAAACAACATTTTTCTGCTAGTTACCTATGTTCATAACTGTCCATGATAATTCCTACAACAGACTATGAATAATTTAATTGGGCAAATTGCCTGTAAATGCATCAGGACCCTGATTGGTTAATGTTATTTTATTGCGTGGGTATGCAATTGATTTCAGTATTTATGTACCAGCTTGCGAAACATTTTACTAGTGGCGTTAACATTTACGCAATGGTGCACTTAGGCTATCGGTGTTGTTTTCAAAATAGATAACTATTTGATAAATATTGGCTCATCGATAAGTGATTTTTTTTATTTTACCGTTACTATTTTTAGGATTTAAAAGTTTCTGTTTTTTACTGTTGATAAAATCTTGAAGTTTACAAAAATCTTTTTTTATATAATAATAATAATACAAGCTGCCTCATTTAAGGGCAGTAACTATTATTGCTACATATGCTGACTAAACTAGAGAAAAAAGAAAAACAATTTAAATGATTACAATAATACTAAAAATAAAGTTAAAAAAAAAATAAAATTATGTTGTCTATAAATAAAAATATAAATCGTAATAATAAAAACTGATTAAATGACAACAAAATAATATATATAAGAGGTAAAGAAAATTAAATTTAAGAAAACATAAAATAAATACATCTGACACACATTCATTCACACCTTTCGAAAACAATTAAAAACAAAACATAATACAATCTGGCAGTTTTCACATAGTAAATATTAGAAAAGTAATGGAATTAATCTTATTGTAAGATCTTAAATTATTTTTACTAGAGTGAAGATCTTACAACAAAAGAAAAATAAATTAATATAAGTAGATAGTTAAAATAATTATTTTGACATTATATTATGGTATTAGACAATGCGGAACATGTAAGATGTAGTACGTTGAGTATATCTGAGGACCTGTATTCAGCTGTTTTTAGACAATTTAGTTTGTTACCTTGGAGATGAAATGATGGCAAGAGTCAGTCTTATTGGTTCTCCCCTTTTCTTTATTTATTTATTTTTTGTTTTCGTTTTCCCATTTCAAGGCTAATTATCGACCGTACGTACGAAGTGATAACTAACAAGATATTTTTGATAATCACTCTAACCTTTGACCGAACATGTGCTTTAAGACATTTCTCATTTTTAGTATTAATAGAGTCATATCTAACAATGCGTATAAAGAAATATTGTCACACCTTGTCTCTGGAACAATGAGAAACTGAGAGACATCAAGCATATGGATGACATTCGGAGGTCATGTTGAAGCAGTATTATCCTAGGCATTGATTATGATAAAATTCTTTTTTTTTGTGGGCTTTAGAGTATTTTCAAAAATAAAGCAAGGATATTTTATATCCCATCATGTTTCGAAACAAGCAAAAAGTAATCTGTATTTTTAAAATATATAAAACCTTTAATTGTGACAACACAGGGTGTGAAGAAATGCTATTCATAAATTTTAATATTAATAGTTAAAAATATACATTTCACATTCCAATTAGATTAATTTTAAATCTCTGAACATGCTTTAACGACCTATAATTTTTTTTTTCATTTACATTAGTTTTTTTTTAGATCTATTTACATGAATTGTGTCGTAACTTTGTAATAGATTAATGTGCTATATGAGTATATTTTTTACCCTGTTCCAAAAATATTTTTAATGAAAATTCGGGTTTTTAATTTATTTAAAAATATTGGTGCACTTGCACACTCAACTTTCAAACATTGTTTTCTTTTTGTATTGTTTCAGTACTTTCCCTGAAAAAGGGATCTCTCGAAAAAAAACAATATCTATGAGCATTAGATGTCTATTTTATTTATTTGTGCAAAATTCACAGAATGCGATGCGCTAATGATCACGATAACGATAATCCATTCATGGTATTTGAATTCGGTACAAAACCGGTTTTTACTGGTGGATTTGCCTAGGGGCGCGCAGTACCAGGAGATGCTCGTTGAAAAAATTGTTTGTTTTGATAAAAAAGAATATTTTAATGATTAGTTAAGAAAAATATTCATTTAATTTTCTTTATCTTCTAAAGTTAATGAGTATTTTGATCATTGATCCAATGGTTGAACGTTGTTTCGTTGAACCAGGTTCAAAGAATGCATTTATTCACAAAAATTTAAAAATTTTGATGCGTCAGGTCCCTCCAAACAAAGTTAGCGTTAAACGTTTTATTTTCCTTGATTTAAGCAGTGAAATTATTCGCCCTCCTTACACAAGCTACCCTTAACGTCCATCAATTGATATTCATTTAACTTCATTTTTGTTCCAATTGTTTTTAATTTATTTTTAGTTTTATCTCTTTTTTAATACTTTGTCATTAGTAAACTTATAATTTAAATAATTTTACTAATTGCATACTGTTCTTATTTGAAAAAACTTTAATGTTTATTTTTTTTATGTCATTAATATGTAATGTATAAATGTATTTACGTATTGATAGCTGTTGAGGATATTAAAAATATTTTTAATTCTTTATTGGGCTATTTATTGTATTTAACATACCTAGATTACAAAAAAAATGATTCCCAAGTTATTTTCATATATGATACCATTGTGCTTTAATTTATTTTTATAGCGCCTTATTGCGCTTTTTTTTATTATTATTTGTTTATTACTTGATCCTAAGCCTTGTTTGGTTGTTGTGGTGAGTCTTATATCGTTATTATAAAAAATAGATTTGCTTTTTATGATTCATGGTGTTTAATGCGTGTAAAAAAGGCATTCCTAATGTGCAAAGGGAGTTAAATAAAAAAACATGTTTTTGATATAAGCGGGATTGAAAACTTTTTTTTGGTAGTCAGTTGATGTTTAGTTTATTAATTGAACAAGTTGGTAAATTTATACTGTACTTTACTGTATAAGTCAGTTACTGACTTCATTAAAATACAAATTTTTCTTTATTTTACCACTCTTAACACAATAATCACAAGTTCAATAAAGTTTTTGAGATTAAAAACTTCCAATTTGAATATATTTTATTCTAAATTATCATAATGTTACCCAACGTTTCGGGACTTCCAGAATTGTTTTGATAAGGCTTTATTTCGCAAAAATGCTTAGAATAAGTTAATTAGACGAAAAAAAAAATCGGATTTTCGTTTGTTATTTAAACGTGTTGATGGCAGTATATTCTTCCAACAGGGATGTTCCTAGGATCATTACGGTACAAGACCTATTAATTTGAACCCTTAATCTACTTCGCATGCATAATTTTCCTGAGTCCAGTTTGGCTAAATAAAATCGTGGCACTGTTGTCCGAAACCACATTTTAGAGTAAGCACTTCCAAAATCTAAACCGGGTGATACAGAACATAACACGAATACCTCAAATTTACATCTCGAAATTAAAAAAAAAATCAGAAAAATCGGATGCTAATGGTGCGGTAATTAAAAAAATATTTTACTGTATCATCCAAAGCAAGACATTTATGTGTCCTAAGATGAATTCTAGGGACACCGGCTGAGACACATGGCCTAAAATTGGGGCTGTGAAGTTGCCCGAAGAAGTGCGTGTGTGAAGTGGTATGTTTGGTATACCAACTTATTCTAGTCATAATAGGATGGTCATAATTAGGATTTTTTTTGGCTGTTATTAAACATTTTACTTATACTTTGTTTACATCCGTGTTTATTTATTTATTTTTTCTTTAGACTCCGTTATAAACAATCAAAATGCTCATTTTCGTTGACCCTTTTTTAAAACGTCCTCTCTTGGTGATTATACTTTGTTTAATGTTGGCATATTTGCATTTTGATGTAATAGTAATTAAAATTAATCCATTTTAATATATTCATGTTTTTTTTTTCATTAAATTTACGTTGACCCTGTAATCTCATTTATTAATGATTAAAATTATGAAATAATTTCTGTTAAAACATTTGACTTATTAATTAATGAACTTTGGATCTTTTGCGTCACTAACTGCAGATGGAGTCTGACCGTTTAACCTTCTAGTACTCTACTACGTTTGGGTATTGAAATTAGTATCTCAGTTCGTTTGGAATAAATTGTATTTATTGTATTTTTGCATTTTTTGTACAATTAACTAAATTACAAAACTATGTTTATGAAATATCTGGGTTTCAATAATACAATGATATAACAGTTTTTGGGGTTTAATTTCAATTTAAAAATCTTGGTATATTAGAAATACACGAATTTCGAAAATTAATCGAAAACATATCTGGAGTATTTTTTATAAAAATCATAGTCATCTCTAAAAAAAAAAAAGTCTAAGGGGTAATTCTAATTTTATTTTTTGCGAGCAGAAGTTTTAAAATTTTATTTTGAGTTTTATGTATCATGAAGCGTAAAATCTCAAATTTTCGAGGTCGTTAAATTGTTTTTCTTGGTCAATTCTAAGATTCTTTATTGAAAGTGACAAAACCAAAAATTAGTTTAATTTAATTTACTATTATTTTCCTTTTTTGTGATGATTGTTACGTCAACTTTTTATTTTTCCTCATTGTTCAAATGGTAACTGCAAGTTCCCAGGAAGTTTCTGCGTCTTTAGTGCTAAATCTAAAATAATCGGCAACGTAGTTTCCGAGAAAATCCGCAGATGATTGAAAGACCAATTTTTTTAATTTGCCTTTTGGATTACAATAATAATAATATTATTTATTTATTTTGGGATTGATCCCATAAAATAATATACAGGCGTCAAAATCAGGCTTTAGAACATTAGAGTAAAATACAAAATAAAAATGAAATTATAAAACGTCATAAAATATAATAAAATAATGAATTTGAAAAGATAAAAATGAACAACAATAATTAACGGAATATATAAAATAAGAATAGGACAAATAAAATTAAACCATATATCATATCATAAAACATAAGATGACTAACACTTCTGATAATAAATATAAAGAAAAAAAAAAAAAAAAAACAAAAAAAAAAAAAACAAAAAAAAAAAAAAGAAAAAGGGAAAATTCCGCCAATAAAAAAAATTAAAAAAAAGAAAAAAAATCTGAAACATTAAATACAGAAACGTTTAATTGTTATTCTCCCGGAATTGGGTGGACAGAAGATCAGGAGGGTATTAGAACTACTAATAAAGGAGGAAATAGAATTCCATAGGGAAGTGGATTGGATGAGGAAAGATCTACCAAAGGCTGCGGTTCGATGGGTCTGAAGGCCGTGAGCGAGTATTGCGGGAATGCACTGAGGATTATACGTGTATTGAAACAAAAACCTCAAATTTAATGCTGGAATGATAGTTTTTTTTTTCTCGGACGATAAAAAAGGTTCTCTGTTAAAAATAATCAATCCAAATATACTCTGGGGTGAAACGTATGGGAGGGTATGGTAGCTTTATGTTTTTTTCTTAGTTTGTATTCAGAGTTACAAATACATTCTTTTTAAAATTAACATTTTGCCAATCATGCTTATAATTTTTGTGTTATTTTGAATTAATTATAAGCTGTGATTTAACATCTGTGAATTACAACGTGATTGTTATAACTGAACGTGAAGAAGACAAAGGAACGGACCAGAAAAAGAGAGTCAAAGAAGAGAGACGGTTAGGAGTCGTACCACACTCGTTCTTTGGATTGAAGCAATCCTGGACTGGCTGTTCGATTGGGCAAGATACACCTGGAAGAAAATGATCCAGAGAAGAAACTCGAAGAGGTTCATCCTCGGCGAACTGTCGGCCTCCATTGAAGTGACCGAACCCGAACCGAGGGAAGTGGAGTTCGACATACCTCCATCGCCGCCGCCGTACTCCCCGTTCCATCTGGAACCCCCTCTGTCACAGCGGGAACTTCAAGAATGGATGTCGCCAAAGTCGCTGAAAGGAATGATGAAGTGAGTAGTAGTATTGTATTGATTATCTATAAGTGTTGTATTTCAAACAATTTTAATATTTAAATTGAAGAGTGATTATACAACTAAAAGGTTTCATGAACGCCATATCTATGGATATAATACATCATAATAACATGTAAATATTACGTTTTTGTTTTCAGGTCAATTTGTTCAATATGAATATTTAAAACAATAAATATATGTATTTTTATTTTTTTTTAATTAACGTTGTGCTACTGTTGACATCTGGGTGATTAGTATTTAGTTGGGCGTCCCTATGGAGGTGTTATTGGAGCCATTTCGACAAGATCAATGCACACGATAAAAATTTCCTTATCACTTTTTTTGTTTTCTTTTAAGGAAATTTACAGTTGATGAACAAAATACCCCAATTAAATAAGTGACTATTAATTCTAAGTAAGTATTAAATAATAATTCCAATCGGACTGATCCACTTTATTTAATATAGTTTCAACTATTCATCGTTGGCCATTATATATATATTAACGGCCAACGTTTCGACTCACACTTTAGTTAGGTCTTCATCAGAACTAAAAATGTTTGTTAGTGTACACTACCGCCAATTACAACAACCCTGATGAAGACCTGCATTCTGGGTCAAAACGTTGGCCATTAATAGATAGTTGAAACTACCTTTTCTTTTTCGTGACTGCGACCCGGACCATTTCCTTTTACTTGTAATGGTAAGCTTGTTTTTGAAATTTTAAATTACAGTTATTCATAAGTTACTGTAATTACTTTTTCCCCAGCTCTCTTAACTAATGAATTCAAGTTATTTAATCTGGGTTAAGCCATATTTGTTAGAAATATGTCAATGTTTTTTCTTTAATTTTCAAAGAAAATAAGTAAATGGAATGTTTTTTTGAGGTGGAATGAAATCTATCAGTCCACTTTGTATACGACTACCAGATAGAAATAATAAAAATAATTGAAGTATTATTTAAAAACATGAAAATAAAATAGCCTCTTTATAAAGTTCTATATTTCACTAAGCTTCATAATGTTATGCAGCTAAGGCCACTGAAGAGGGGATAACGATCAACTGTTTTAAGTGGAATCGAAACCACGGTTCACTATATCTATCAAGAAAAAACTGGTAAGAAAATGGGTCATGGATGTTTAACATTTCTGAAGTTCGAGTACTAGTTTAAATGATCTAATAGGAAAATGTATGCATACATAGAAGTAAAAAAAGCCAAAGGAAAAAAATATGAGAAATAGGGAACTTGAAAGTAAAACGTTAAGTTCTTTTTGGATCTCTTGGTAGTAGAACATTTGTTACTTGAACGTAGTGGTGACAAAATGTGGTCAAAAACCTGATCCTGGAGTACACAGGACCGAATGTAATGTTTTATAAAAATTGACTTTGCACTGACTATAACCAGAAAATATTTCATTTTTTTCGAATTTCAAATACTTCAATTATTAGATTAATTTTTATTAATATATTCTTGTTTGAGAGTGGTTTAGTTTATTTAAAAACAAATTTGATCCTTTTTTTCTCAACTTTATTCTTTTCAAAACCTTCCAACGTTTCAACCCTCAGGTCATTTTCAAGGATACCTTTATTTTGTTGTCATTTTCTTTTTTAAAAAACTTAAAAATGCCGGCTAATTGCCTTTGTCCCATCTATAAATTCTTCTATATAATTCTTTCTTAAATTTAAAACTCTTACTAACCACTTCTCTTCTTTCTTTCATTCACATTTACAAAAGATGTTTGTTTTTAAATAGAACTTTCAAAAGGACCATAATTTATATCATCTGCAAATATAATATGACACTTAGAGATAGTATTCTATTTTTTTTATATTTGCGGAGACATTATGTTTTGCACCAATAATTAAGTACAATATAAATATATGTGTGTCGATATAATCAACTCCGCGTTAAGAAACGTATGTACAGTTTATTACCAGTTTTTGAATTCTTATTAATTTTCCAGGAACTTTTTTTCAAAATGAAATCTTAAAAAAATAAAACTTGTACGTTTAAGGAGCCCTAATCTTCCTGGGAACACACAAGGGGGGTGGGGATAGTTCGAGCATGGTTCAAATTCTGGCTTAGTGTTTCGGGTTGGGAACCACTAGTTTAGGAAAACAAAACAATTCAACAAGAAATAAATTAATTATTTTAAGTTATCTACGTATATTTACCGTAAGCGGTCCTTCTCATAAACAATAAGAAATCTGGGTCGAACACTTTCATTTTGTAAATTGTTTAATGTTTGCCTTCGTTATCGCTCAAGTTATCGGGCAGCGAGATTAGACTTTGTTTAATATGAAGTGTAGTTTTTAAAATTTCCTCCATTTGCTAGGTCATACTTTTTTTTTACCTCGTTTCCATTCTCTGCCTTATCAGTTAATTAAATAATAATGTTTTTACTCCATTGTCGCTATTCGCTGATTGCTAGTGTAGTGATATTTACGGAGCCCGTTTGGAGTCGTTATAGATATTTTTGTTCATCGCGTTTTACTCCATTAAATATAAAAGGTATGTAATGATTAGTTTAAAGCGTTTATCTCTCTTCATCACTTCTTTATCTTCCTCTTTCCCCTCACTTCTTTCTCCCTCTTTTTTAAGACACGCATACACTTACACATTATGGTTTTTTCCAAATATCAATTTTTCAAGTTTTTTTTATCTTGTATTTGATGATCTATATTTAAGTTTTAAGTAAGCTTTCAAAAATATATTCGAAAATATCCCACTTTTCATATGGATTCTATGAACTTTACGATATATTATACGTAGATTTAAATCGATTTATTAGTATAAACTGATTAATTTATTTCTCTTTAAGTAATTAATTGATCTTATATTTAATTAAAATAATTTTAATTTCGACAATTATTTCAAATTTTTCTTTTTCTTTTATAGCTGTTTTAAAAGAGTGACTGTGTGACACTTCTGACAAAAGAAATTTTTTGTTTATTTTGTATTTGACGTATTCCATAGACTATACTGTAGTCTGGGATTATAATCTGTGACAATCGTACAACGAAGTAACTCAACAAACTCAGGGATAGTGCAATGTATCTGTCTTAAAATTTAGTCGGGATGCCAGGATCATCGCTGAAGGCCATTATCCAAAATAAGTTAATTAATTAATTTATATTGAGTTCTGCAAAACTATTATTATAATTGGATTCTTTTCCAAAGGCTTTTTGTGTGTTTACCAATTAAATACCTTTACATTTAAATGTTTAATGTTAAATGTTAAATGTTTATATTTACATAAAGGAATTTATTATACAAGTATTTATTTACAATGATTGATAAGTATTTATTTGCCATGATTGATAATTGATGTCATTAAAATGATTGAAATGATCCAGATAAATGGTTTGCCATAAAATATGATTATTGCATTATGAATTAATACCTAATATATCTTAATAGCTTCTGCTTTGGATGATTACTGTCGTGGATATGTCTTTGCCGGGAGTGTTGTAACAATGGGTGTCGTCTAGGCCGTGGTGTTCCATTTCTGAAGAGCCCTTCATAGGACTTCTAGTCCATGCTCTTCGCTAGCCCCTCTTCTTACTTCTGTACCTCTCTTTTTTTTTTCTACCTCCTATTTATTTTAATTTAAAACAATTACAATTATATACATTTTGCTTAATCTAAGAAAATTATATATAAACAAATTTACAATTTATCTTGTTTAGTCTTCTGGCATTATAAGATGTGAAATTTAGAAATTTTTCAGAGATTGTGGCGGTTGATAGTTCCGAATTTTGCGGTTGTTTGAGTAAAATAGGTCTAGTATCAATTTTCTCAGATTCCGTCTTCTACTTTTGTTTAAGCATGTGAAAAGCTCGTTTCCGTAAACCAATATTTCAACACCAGCTCATCCAGTAGATTTTATTTCAAATGATATGTATATCATTTACTTTTAACTTTAAATAATTACGTTCCCATTATAAATCTCCATAAAAAATATAATGATATATAAAATATAACTAATTATTTAAATGAATTATTTCTAAACAATCGGCTGATCTTCATTAAAATATTTTGAATAATGGTTGCTAATTTAATTACAAAACTACTTGGTAATTAAAACATTTAAAAATCAATTATTTAATTACTCCTATTAGTTTATTATATTATCTTATCAGTTAAAAACCTGATCTAAAAATACCAGTTAGGGTCTTTTCTTAATACACTTTTTATACTTAATGTTTATTGTTATCTGAAGAACCTAGACAATTTTTTTTTGTTTTTTATGAATAATTAATCTAAATATTATTTAAAATAAATACATTATCATATTAAGGAACAGTTAAATAAAATCATGATTGATTAATAGAAAAATAAAATATATGATATTATTATCTATCTTATTTACTTTCACTTTTTTTTTTTTTTCTAAAGTTAAGATTACTTGAATAAAGTTTTTGAGGTTTAAGTTATTGGTAGTTCCATTATGGTTTTATTTCGAATGTACTTACATGTTTTTTTCTGAAACGATTGGTTATAATAATAATACAATGAACTTAATTGCGAATGCATTTTACATACCATGACATAATATATTTCTTATCTATAAATACTTCTTTCTTGCTCGGAAAGTAAACAGCTGGTTGTATCGTGCTTCAATCACTTACATGATAACTATCACGCAACAATCACTCATCACTACTAAACACTAAACGTGTATTACTTTGGAAAACTAAATTAGAAATTTTCAAGCAATACTTCCCATAAGTGTATATTCTGTATAAGGGTAAGTTAAAGTAAAACAGTGAATACAGTAGAAGCGGGATGAGAATAAAATAAATCTAATGTTTAAAAATTTCAGTATTTCGGGAATTGAAATATTTTTTCATTGGAGTGCTTATGTATGTTACAAATTGTAAAAAAATAAAGGGATGGTTAAATCATAGGGATCATTTTTTTTTTTTAAATTTAAATGAACAATTGGTTCTTAAAATTTCAGATTCTTAAAAAACAAACTTTATATTATTCTTAAAATATTAATAAATGCATAGTCTAATAACAAAAACATTGATATACCTTCTTATATAAATATTTTTATGCCTTCTCCATTTTGAAATAAACATTATTCGAGCTATAAGACGTAATCCAACCTAGTCCAATACAGACCAATTTGTCCTTTTTAAATTTTTATATAATTTAAAAAAAATTGAAGTGGAAACTTAAATTTGTAATTAACATCCAATTTAAGTTTCTACTTCAATAAGAAAAAATGTCCTGGTCCTCACTAACTGCACTTGCGAAATTGCAGTTAGATTGGGCAAAATTGCAGTATTCGTGTGGGAAAAACAAATTCATTAGAAAACAAACTCAGTCGAGAGCTTGTGGTTCAAATGTGAAATAAATTCTTGCTTGCGTTACCATGTCCATTTATATAATACTTAAAATAGTTAAATTGCATGTTAAACTACAATTAATTGTAAACTAATTTCTTTCAATTGAATCTGATGTAAACATTTCAAAAGACGATTGTAAAAAGTTTATTTTTTTTCTAAGTTTCGAGCACTAATATTTTGTGACTACATTTCAGTAAATATTATGAAAACTACTATTCTTAGGAGAATAATCTTTAGAAACTCAGAAACTGTTTGACGTATAGATGTATACTGGGGATCAATTTGAAGCTTGTTAAATACACCATAAAGTGATCTAATGAACATTTTCGTAAGAGTAGCATTATAAATAAATAATGCTATCTATATAGCTAAGTATCTAGGAAAATATTATATATATATAAAGGGTTCAACTAGGGCTTAATTTAAAGCTCGCTAAATACATCATAAAGTAGTTTGTAGTGATTTTACTGAGAATAGTAGTTTTCTTGATATTTATCGAAATATTTTTTTCTTGTTTTAAAAAAAAAAAAATGCCTCTCAGAAATTAATTAACATTGAGAAGTCTATTAGGGCTCACACTGAAGCTCGTTAAATGCACAATTAAGTAGTGCCACTTGAAATACTTACGAGGTTTTTTAGGCCATTTTAAAAATCTGCTGTTTACATACAGAGACCTCCAAGGAGTGGTAAACTTTTTACCATCAAGATTTTCAGACATTTTTAATTAAGAATCTATCGACTGAAATTAATTTACAATTACTTCTTGATACAGACAGATTTAAGCTATTTTTACTTGACTGTAAGTTTAACGGATTCTGTCGGTAAAATGTACATAGATGTGGGTCCAGTTTAAGATAAATATTTACTTTACAAATTGGTTGGTATATCTTTTGAATCGTTTGTTGATTAAAAAAAAGGCAGACCGTGTCTGTAACAACTGTTTCGGTAGGACCGCGAAAAAAATATATTTCTAAGTAGCACAGTCCTATCCTAATGTTGTAAAGATGGCCCTACGAGTCTTGATTCCATTTGCAATCACCTATGAGTGTGATTTGGCTTTTTCTCGAAATAGATTATATATACGCGGCAAATGACATGAGAGTTACACAGGCCAAAACAAAACCAAACATAAAACTAGTTCAGGCAAAGCATCTGATTCCATCACTCTAAAATTGTTATTTTTATTTATTTATATCTATTTACTACTGTATTTTATTATAAATTTGATCTCAGTTAAAATGTAGTGATACAGCCGTGTAGAGAAACTACCTAATGGTATCACTCTAAAAAATTGTTATTTAAATTTAACGATAATCCCACCAAATCACATTTACCCTTCGACGTAAACCCATGACCTCTTCCCCTACAATATCCTTTAATAATACCCCACTTATTCCTGTCGAACAGATCCGTTACTTAGGACTACATCTCGACAAACGACTGACATGGAATCCTCATACAAGACTAAAAAGACAAGAAACTGCTCGTAGATTCCGACTATTGCAACATTTACTAGACAAACGGTCTAAATTGCCAATCCATTACAAAAGACTGATCTACATGACTATTATAAGGGCTATCTGGACATACGGAGTTGAGCTTTGTGGCTCCACTAAATCATCAAATTCCTCCAGAATCCAATCCTTACGGTCCAAAATCCTTAATGCTCCTTACTTTGTCACAAATCAAGTCATCCATCAGGACCTCAATATTCCATATGTTGCCGATTTGGCCAGAACCAGATACCGTTCCTTCCATAATAAACTTCTCAACCACCCAAATCCACTTGTTTCTAATCTGGCTTCTCCTTCATTACCTAATAATCCTCCTAGGCGTCTGAAAAGAAGATGGCCTCGAGATCTTCTCTAGAAATGTTATTGGAGTTCTATCAGTGGGTAGATTCTCCACATGTTTTTATCATGTTACTATGTCACCTACAGCAAATTTACTTGGTGTATATATGTGTATACAGTTGTAAATATCAATAAATAAATTATTAAAAAAATTTAACGATTACATAATAGGTAATAATTTCTGAATACATAACTGTTTGTAAAAAAATAATTTTTATTCAACACTATTTTCTGTACTATCGAATAATTTTAAATAAGGGGATCCCTGCACAGGAAATATTATATAAGTTGACAGGAATATGGTCCGGGTGCGGTAAAAAAAACAACTCAAATAGTAGAATTATACTATTTTAATGAGCCAACGTTTCGCCCCACGTTCCGGGGCTTCTTCAGGGCTATTTTGACGGCAGTCAAAACAAAAATGAAAAAAAAAAAAAATTTGTTTTGACTGCCGTCAAAATAGCCCTGAAGAAGCCCCGCAACGTGGGGGCGAAGCGTTGGCTCATTAAAATAGTATAATTCTACTATTTGAGTTTTTTTTTTACCGCACCCGGACCATGTTCCTTTCATCTTTACACACGGTCAATCAATAATCTTCCAGAAATATTATATAAGTTTGAATATAAGTTTGAGAATTGCTGGTCTATAATGATAATGGAATCACCAGTTTGATATACAAAGAACTAATTCTCAGTCTTGGTCAAGATTAGATCAAGAATGTGAAGTCAAAACAGGTTAGTTTATCGGTTAATAAGATGCAGTTTGGTGGGATTTCGGTCAAGGTCGTGTGACTGGTTACTTCCATTCTTAATGAGCCCTACTTTGTTTAAACTTCCCAGATCCTCGATTTCATGTTCATAGTTTTTTTTTCCATTTTGATAATTATTTTCGTATATTATACTTTATAATACATATTTATTATACATATACAATATGTGCACACTAATTCGCACGACAAAAAAAAAATTGTAAGCTTGTTTTGTTTGAACAATCTTCATAACAGATTAAATTTCCTACCATTTTTTGGAAAATACTTTTGATCATTCCAAATAGATGCCGGAAGAGATAACGATTTCAGTGAAATCGTACAGAAAACTGAAAATATAACCCACTGTATAAATTAGTATTTCAGAATATAATATCATCTTCAGAGTCCATTATATATGTCAGCGGTTCCCAAATTTTTCATAGGATCTTTGCTCTGCCGTTTCGGATCTTTTGTATTTACATAAAATGACCTATTTACTAGGATCCGAGAGTATTTTTTATTTGTTAGAAATGTAAGTAACAAAATGATAAGAGGTTAAAAAAAATTAACTAACCTAAGTTTTCTTAAATTATCAAAATTCCTTTTGGACAAATTAACTAAGGAGGGCAGTGTAGATTTTGAATTATTCCAAAAAATAATAAACAGAAAATGCAATTGTTCGGTGGGAAACATAAAAATAATTTTAAATATTATATACTTTTCCGATTTAAACTTTTTTTTTTGTTCTGTAGACAATTTATTTGTTTTTTAAATGTCCTAATGAAAATACCATTTTTTTATGAATGACTATTCAAGGATATCGTCAATATCATTGTGAAAAAAAGGGTACATTAATTGAATGGTCTTACTTAAAATTATCTTGCATGGACTTGCCTATTTTTTTCGGTAATGCAGAGTGAATTCCTGTATGTGCGGTGTAAATTTTTATTTCCTAGTGACCACCTGAGGAAATATCGCCTTTCAAACTCTGATTAGTGAGTTAGTAACATGTAAATGTTTGGTTGTCCTCCTTGCTCTAGTAAACACAAAGTTTAAATTCTTAAACAATAAAAAAGATAATGGATGTGAGTTTGAAAAAATGTGGCCTATTAGAAATGTTATAACCATGATTACTTGGCTTTATAAGTTTAGGATTATGGCGATAAGTAAAAAGAAAAAAGTAGCTTCAACAATTATTTGATATTGATATCACGAGTTGATTATATTGTCGACTTTGTTAGTACATTGCTTGCTTAAAAATTGTTTTTATTTTAAACATAGAACGACAGGTATCAACAGTTTTTAATGTCTTCAACATTAATCTCGAGCTTTGCCTAACAATACTAATGTTTCCCGGAATCAGATAAATTTAAGCCTTTTTATCTCTTTATGTTTGTTTATTGGTTCTCGTGAGTGTTGTCAGTTTCTACTCATTACAATGTTTCGGCATAGGAAGAGGTATAGCAATGCTAAGTATGTTTTTGTTTGAATATGTTTATTGCCAAATTAATCAATTTTTAATTTTAAAAATAGTCAGCGGTTAGTTTACTGTTAGGTTAACGAACTATCAGTTCTAGTGTCACAGTATGTTGCGTTGTTTACTGTTGTGGTTCCAATATCCTTAGCAACGACACATTTTTTGCAAGGAAATTGTTTTTACAGTTTTATATCCAGTATCGAATGTTGATACCAACAAAGTTGTTTGTGCACATTAAGAGTGTTCTTTCTAATGTGATAATAAAATGGCTCTGGTACGTATTGTATTTGTGATATAAGGCTCGGTAGTTTACACTATGACTAATGTAATAAGTATATAATATGGCAACTGTGGGCACTACTCTCTTGGTGGTGTTATCAGATAATCTAAGACTATCACACCAGTTTTCCTAATTAGATGATATTGAGAGGATAATTCAGCCATTCACAGTGAAGATGAAACGTGAATACTTATCATGTGACTCTAGCTTGGCTCGATTTATCTTGATGCCTATCGGAGAAGAGTGCTAATTGTACACAGTTTGCCAGTAGTTCAGATTGACTGCAGTCGCTAAAAATGTCTGGTTTCTTTAAATTTTCCAGGCCGAGCATGTCCCAAGGGACTGTCATACACCAAAGACAACTTGAAAAGGATTTCACCGTAGCTACACCCGAAGAGTTTGTTAGGAGGTTCAAGGGGACCAAGGTTATCAACAAGGTAAGGTTAACCTTCCTATAACCGCTTTTTTAAATGAGTGATTTATTTCTGTTCCCGAATATGTTTAGAAATAAGGTGTTGATTGTTGACTCCTTGGGAGTTTTCATATTTATCAACTTATTATTGATAACGATTTGTGATACAGTAATATGTTATCAGTTAATTAGCTTTTGAAGTTTTTACTCCTTCATTTTGAGTCAAGGTATTTTTTTTTTTTATCATCCTAAAGTTCTGCTAGATTTCAATCAAATTTCAAATTGATTGGTGAATTTCACTCTAAGATTCACCTAATTTTCATTATTTTTGCTCTCTGTTATTAGTGATAATTTTGCCAGTTTTTGAATAATCACTATTGAATTTAAATTTATTGAATGAATACAGAGCACTAATGATTAAGTCATTAAACCCTAATGATTAGTTTTTACTATGAGTTGTAAATGTTATGCTGTAGAGCATGATATTTTTGGCAGTACAAAGTTTATCCGTGATTAGTTTGTTAACTTATTTTGTTGTTACTATCTTAAATTTTATCTAATTCTACTATTTATTTGAGATACAAATATAATATTTACTTTTTTATCCTTTAGATGTGAAAGGTATGTTTTCTTACTTAGATCCACTAAATAGGATATATAATCCCATTTATCTTTGTTTACAAGTTTATTTATAAATGCAGAAATTGATTTTTTTAATATATAATATTAAATAATGATTGAATTGCTATTTCAGTATTCCATTTTAAAAAGTTATGTTTAATGTTTGGTATTGTAGCCATTTAACATTTTCATTTTTTATTTGGTTTTTAAGATGAAATCAATTGCAAAATTTTGTTTGTTGTTTGGATAAATTCACAGTTATTCTGCTGAATTAGCTTTTCCATTATTGCTGAAGGTCAAATTTCACTGTAGTTGCATTTTTATCTTTCCTAATTTTGTGTGTTTATATGAATTATCTTTTGAACATAAATAATGATGATAAAGATTTTTACATTTCTAGTATTTGGATTTTCTGATATCTGTTCAACAAACAAAAAGATTCACTTTATATCTCATGGTATAACTCAGGAGTGTCCTCCCCCATACTTCCATTATATCCTATTTCTTTCTAAATTAAAGTAAACAGTGAAAGCTGAAAAATAAATAGTATAAAACCTTTTTTCAATGTAAAGTAGCTGGTTGCTGCCATGAGCCTGCTACTAACATGGACTAAAAATAGATAGATTTTTATTATATTTAGTATTTTGTAGTTAAATTGATTAAGACCTTGAATTAGTGGCTTTTGTTGGATCTGTATGTCTGTCTCTTTTGAATCTGTTTAAAATTTATAATGGTTGAAAATATTTTTATGATTTACTGTTAGTTTAATATTTTGAATTTTGGTGCCTTTATGGTCAAGCCTTTGTTATCGATTTGTTAGATTTAGGTTTGTTTTTATATGTTCTACCTAAACTTGATGCACTATGAATGTTCATATTTTTGTCAATTTTAATTCTAGATTTGGTATTATCTAAATTATTTATTTTACTAAATTTTCCTGGAGGAGATTAGTCAGTAGGTTTCTGAAGTTATGCTCTTAATTGTCACGCATACACCTTTAATTCCTCACTAATTGAAATGAAGAAGGACATACCATCCTTAATACATGAGTAGGTACTGAACATTACTCAAGGTCTCAAATATTTCACTAAATATTCAAATGGATGTGAAATTAGATTTTTTTTTTTTTAAATATTACAGTACACAATATTTTATTTAAGGTGTGGATAGTATTGAAATTTAATGTTAGATTTGGAGATTTAAGATTTAAGTTTTTACTCCATCAATAGTCCAAGTCAAGAGTGCTTCATGCCATCCACAGGGATTGGAACTGGCACGTGCCTGGCTTAAAGTTTTTAGGATATTCTATGTTTATTTGGTTATTTAAGAAAATTAACTTCAAGTTCTCTTTTTGGGATGAATGTGGAAATTTAATCATGAATTATCACTTGAAGAATTTATCGGATCTGTCTTTAACAGAGATGAACCAAATGTTGGAAATCATTACAAATTAAACAAGTTCAGAAACTTAATTAAGAAAAGTGCATTAGTTATAAGTTATATTTATAAGGAGATGGTCAGAGTTGCGGTCAAAAAAAGAACAAATAGTTTATAACTATTTTAATGTCCGACGTTTTTCCCCACTTTGCAGGGCTTCATCAGGGCTGTTCAAAGCGAAAGGTTGAAGAGCTGTTCAAGCAACCATTCGCTTTGAACAGCCCTGATGAAGCCTTGCAAAGTGGGGCGAAACATCGGACATTAAAATAGTTATAAACTATTTGTTCTTTTTTTGACCGCAACCCTGACCATCTTCTTATATTTAAGTTTTACGGTCAACTATATATACATATACTTATAAGTTATGTTCTATTTCTCTTTGTATTAATATATTTTTATTTTTTGTCATATTTTTACTTTTTTGGTTACTTTTGTTGGAGAAACAAAACAAAAAACATTTACATTAATATAAATTTGTTTAAAAGTTAAAGTCACTTTGAGTGAGTGCACAATAACAATTAGCAAGTGTGGTTACTCCTAACATACATTTTTATCGTATAAATCATAGTTGTTAATGTTTTCATTGTTTAGACATATTCATACAATTTAAAAAATTAAAACAACTATTCTTAAAAGTAAGCACCTATACTATATAGAATTAGTTATTATAAAGAGAGGAGATAACAGTTGTTGTTTACTGCAATGTGAGAAGCTGTTGTTGTTTACTGCAATGTGAGAAGCTGTTGTATGTAGCACATTTTATATAAATGTTGAGCACCTCTGATTAAAGTAATCAGAGAAATATTAGTCATTAAGATGGAGAGTTTGAGATAGTTTGGTACATTACCACCTTAGCATTACTAGAATCTAAATCCTCTGTGTTGGTTTCAGAATTTCACAGAAACGTGTTTGATTATTGTTGACCCTCTCTTCCAATCTTTTATCAAGTTGTCTTTTAATTCTGCATTGCTATCTCTTTTTTTATTCTTTTATTTCTTATAGTTTGCTAATAAGTGAGAACTAAGGTATAACTTAACGTATAATTTTATTTTATATTTATTTAAATTTAACATTCTTTTCTAGGTATTAATTGCAAACAATGGCATTGCTGCTGTTAAATGTATGCGGTCTATCAGGAGGTGGTCTTATGAAATGTTTAAGAATGAAAGAGCAATTCGATTCGTGGTCATGGTCACCCCGGAAGACTTGAAAGGTACAATAAAATTATTAATGTAATGATAAATTCTTATTTGATTAGCATTTATTTTATAATTAATTTTTTTTTTTTAGCTAATGCTGAATATATTAAAATGGCCGATCATTATGTTCCTGTTCCTGGAGGAACAAATAATAATAATTATGCCAATGTTGAACTTATAGTTGATATTGCTCTGCGTACTCAGGTTCAAGTAAGTAGTTTTTTACTAAACAAATATTAAATTATTGATATTATTTTTGTTTTTTTTATTAGTTGTATGGATTATGGTTGAATTTTTTGTAAATATTGTATAATTTTTATTAAAATGATTTTTAAAGTTGTAAATTTACTGTTATTTACACTGAGAAATCACCCCTGTAAAGTAATCATGTAACTTCCCAAACTTATTCACGTGTATTTATTAATTTTTGCATTAAATTTGTGTGTACGTTTAAAATTATTTGAATTATTAGTATTTGAATTAAACACAATCCATCTTGATAAAAACTCATTATATTTAACTTTCCCTTGGTCAGCAGGTCTTTGTTCTTTTCTATTTTTCAGTAGCCTTTGATTTTTTGGCTCTCTCTTTTCTTTCTGGCCGATTTGCTGGAAGATGTGGATGAGTTTTTAAACAGCCTGTATCATAAAGTTCATTTTTAAACGTCTATTGTAATTTTTAGGCTGTATGGGCAGGTTGGGGCCATGCCTCTGAAAATCCAAAATTACCAGAATTACTGCACAAAAATAATATTGCTTTTATTGGGCCTCCTGAAAAAGCGATGTGGGCTCTCGGTGATAAGATTGCTTCCAGTATTGTTGCTCAAACAGCTGACATCCCAACTCTCCCTTGGTCTGGTTCAGGTAAAATTGGTATTAATTTTCATTAAATTTATTAATATTCTTGCATAACAACTTATTGTTTTTTTATTAATGATAAATAGAGCTGAAAGCCCATTATTCTGGCAAGAAAATAAAAATCAGCACAGACTTATATAAAAAGGGATGTGTGCAAACTGCTGAAGAGGGTCTTCAGTCAGCTTATCGAATAGGGTTCCCAGTAATGATAAAGGCATCAGAAGGAGGTGGTGGAAAAGGTATTCGTAAAGCAGAGACAGCTGATGATTTTCCTAATCTGTTTCGACAAGTATGTTCATGATTCTGTATCATTGTTTGTATTTTATTGGATTAAATAAAATTAATAATCTTAATCATTAAACTTTATATAACAACTTTGTCACAACGAATGCATTAGTCATTTATACAATCAGGTATTTTGACTTGTACAGTGTATAAGAACTTAATTAAAAATGAATTTTTAAAGTAAATAAAAGAATTATACCCTGACCTGTTGCCAAATATTCATTTTAAATTAATTAATGTATAGGTGCAAGCTGAGGTCCCAGGGTCTCCTATTTTTATTATGAAGCTTGCTACATGTGCTCGGCATCTTGAAGTACAGTTACTTGCTGACCAATATGGTAATGCAATATCTCTTTTTGGAAGGGATTGTTCTATTCAAAGAAGGCATCAAAAGATCATTGAAGAAGCTCCTGCAGCCATTGCGCAGCCTGAAATATTTGAAGATATGGAAAAGGTTATTTGATTTATATTATTTCTTAAAAATTAACCAAATTATTTTTACAGAACAACTTTTCTAAGTTTTAGTTATCTCCCTAAAAATCTTTTTTTTTTTTTTTTTTTTTTCAATCGTACCAACTTTTACCCCTTTGCTTGAATAATATTTATTGAAACATAGGAACCAACATTGGATCCCAGAAAATTCTGAACTACCCTATTAATGAATTTTTTCAATAAAATTATACGATTGTTATGTAATTTAAAGATTGCCTGTATATACTATTTATGATCTAAGGTTTGATTCACGAAAGTTATGAGAATTTTTTTAAACATAAGAAGCATGGTTCATTGAGTCTTATTAGGATTGATGAATAACTGCTTTAATTAAGAAGTGATTTTAAACTTCTTTTTTTTTAAATTTACAGTTATTTATATCACCTAAAAAAGAAATTGAATTATCTTATATTATTTTTCTTACTTATTTGTTATAAATTCCATAAGTTTTTAGATAAATTATTCTGTTTCAGGCTGCTGTTAGATTAGCAAAGATGGTTGGTTACGTTAGTGCTGGAACTGTTGAATATCTTTATGATATTGATGGATATTATTACTTTTTAGAATTAAACCCAAGGCTGCAAGTTGAACATCCATGTACAGAAATGGTGTCAGATGTTAACTTACCTGCATCACAATTACAGGTACAAAACTGATTTTTACTGTGCAGTTAATTTTTCATAAAAGGAAGTGGTATTTAAGAAATTAGAATTCTTTAACAGATCATTAAAATACTATCAATCATTGTCTCGGTTTGATAAGGTTCAGGCTGACAAAATTATGTTTTACCTTTGAAATGATTCACAACAAATCAGTTCAGCTTTCAAATAAATTTTAGTACCATTGGTTAAAAAATTAAGTAACTGTAGTATGGTGAAGTTCTACCTAGAGAAAACTTTTAATTAAAAGTAAATTATAACTTTGATGGTCTGATTCTCAAAATAAATGTTACACTGGTTAAGAACCTTATCAAGCCAAGGTAATACAATATTGAGTTCAGGAGAGTAACTATCAATTTTATAATAGAAGTAGATAAAATTATCCTGCATTATTTATTACTTATCCTATCATTCTGTAACAAATTGATATAACTACAAAATTATTAAATACTTTATTATTGAAATGCTAGGTAGTTATTTTACTTACATAATATATTGATCTTTGCTTGCTGTCATTAAACGTATTCAACCTGATCGTTTTCAGAGTTATGGTAATTTTAAGTAATTCAGTAAAGTCTAAAATACAGTATGAACATCAAACTTAGTCTATTTTAAAGGAAAGAACTGTAAAACCCCAATTATCTGTTCTATTCGGTGCTGAGACATCACTGGTTTAGCAAAAGATCTGGTTATTCATGAGTGTACTCAAGAAAAAAATGCATTATTAATCTAACTCATCATTCATCTCAATACAAAAATTAAAATATAATACAAAGCTTTATATATTGGTGATATCTGTATTAATATGTGATAGAGGTAAATTTATTAGATCAATTTAAATTAATTTGACAAAAAGTTTCTTTAGATTTATGATTTAATTAAAGTGGAAGTATATGATCAGTAAATATTTAATTGTAGTCTCAATAGGCAGTTATTTTATTTCATTTTATCAAAATTTTTGTTTCTCAGCATGATAAACCTCCTAAGAAGAGTTCTTTATGTTAAAAAAACTTGTATTATTTAGAATTTAAAAATTAATTTTACCATGCATTTCTTTTCTTATATATATATTTTTTTGATTAAGTAAGGTGTGTAAGTGTTTAAGTGAATTTAGTTATAGCTTAGGTGTATAAAATACTTATTAATTTTCATCAAATTAAATTTATTTTTTGATTCCATATTTCAAAAAGTATAAACATTCTATTATAAATAAAAATGGTGTTTAAGGTTGCTATGGGTATTTCATTGCATAATATTAAGGATATTAGAGTTTTGTATGGAGAATCACCCTGGGGAGACACAATGATAGACTTTGATCAACCTAGGCATAAGCCTCAACCATGGGGACATGTTATAGCTGCTAGAATCACTAGTGAAAATCCTGATGAAGGTTTGTGATTTATTTCTTTATATTTTTTCAATTTGAAGGATTTTAGTTATATTATGGAGCTATAGAATATTTTATGTGTTTATAATGACACTTATATATTTAGTTAGATCTTGTGATATAACCTTAAGACACTTATATAATATTTCTCTTCTTTAGGTTTTAAACCAAGTTCTGGTACTGTACAAGAATTGAACTTCCGGTCATCGAAGAATGTATGGGGTTATTTCAGTGTTGCTGCATCTGGTGGCTTACATGAATTTGCTGACTCACAATTTGGCCATTGCTTTTCTTGGGGTGAAAACAGAGAGCAAGCTCGAGAGTATGTATTTTATTTATAATCTTGCATTAAATTAAAATCTTGTATAAGTAATTTTAAGTTGCACTTTAAAAGGCCAAGGCAAACATTGATTTTTTTTTAATTATGAAGAATATGGTCAGGGGAACAAAATATAGTTACTACTATTTTTGGTTTCCTTTTAATCACACCCCCGACCATCTTCTTCATAATTTGAAATAATTACAGTCAATCAT
>NW_027107962.1:380514-382765 GCF_000696795.3 Halyomorpha halys | reverse complement strand
TGAAAATATGTAAAATAAAAAAGAAGAAAGTAGAGATTAAATAAACGTCTTGAATGAATAATTATAACTAAAAAAATAATAAAATAATAATAATAATGATATTAAAATGATAATAAATGAGCAAAGAACAAGTCAGGACAACCTACCTGTTCAAAGTGAACGATTGAACAGTAGGCATCAATGAAGCGGAAGTGGGGAGGAGGTAGCCAGCCGTTTAACGGCTATATTTCTATTTCAAATACGTCGCGTATACATACAGGAAGCAGTCATAAAGATATGACGAAAAATGATAAGAGAAAGATACAGAAATATGATAAGAGAAAGATACAGAAATATGATAATAATAATAACTATAATAATTTTATAATAATATGTATATAATATTACTTTTTCTTTGTTATTTACCGAAAATAAATATTTTTAATAAAATTCTTTTCTTGATTCAAATCTGTATTTAGTAATAAATACAGCATAAGCGCTAAAAAAAAAAAGGTATAGTTTTTAAAAAATAATATGTATAATTTATTTAGTGAGGTGAAGTTTTTATTTGAGATCATGTGCTAATGATTATTAAGGGAGCTAATGGTATTTTTTCTTCACCTCTACAAATTGTGTTTGAATCTGTAAAGAAGCTTTTACTTCCATGCCTTAAGATATCTCTTAGAATTATTTCTTCCAGCTATTGGTAAGGATTAGAAACTTGTTTCATAACCTAAGCTTAGGATCAGATTATGATAGGGTTGGACAAGTTATTATCTGTTAATTGTATATGAAAGCAGTGATCTTATTCTTTTCATAAATTATAATTTAAAATTTAGTAATTCAAATTGTTTATATTTTATGTTTTTCTCAGAAATCTAGTCATTGCCCTTAAAGAGCTGTCAATTCGAGGAGATTTTAGGACAACTGTTGAATATCTCATTACACTGTTGGAGACTGACAGTTTCCAAGTGAGTTAATCTATATTTAAATTGATATATTAATTTTAACTCAAGGATCATAAATTAATTTTTAGTTTAAATGAAAAAATACTATATAAGAGAATACTACCTTTCATAGAGACAACCCTACCTCAAGCATTCGATAGAGTGTGGCATGGAGGACTCATTTATAAACTGAAAAGAGTTCTTTCTAGCCCCTACTATCTAATCCCAAAGTCCTATTTCGAGAAGAGATATTTCCGGATTCGACATGGCTCCTCACTATCCTCATTTTTTGCAGCAGAAGCTGGAGTTCCACAGGGATCTATATTAGTGCCTTTATTATACACTTTGTATACCTCCGATTTACCCACAATGGAACACACTCTCACAGCCACATATGCTGACGATACAGCCATTTTAGCAAAGCATGGTGACTCAGCACAAGCCTCAGAACAATTGCAAATACACCTAGCTCACGTCCATGAATAGTGTATCAAATGGAAAACAGGGATAAACATTGAGAAATCAGTGCAAATAACTTTTATGCTCCATCGTGGTCTAGGTCCTCCTGTTTTTCTAAATGAAAGAAGTTTAACCCGAACAGACACAGTAAAATACCTTCGATTGACATTGGACAAACGACTAACATGGACCTCCCACATAAAAATAACAAAACAAAAGCTAAATTTCCGATTTAAATTGTTATTTCATCTTTTAAATAAATGATAAAAATTACCACTTTCAGAAAAACTAAAGATTTATACTTGAAGATTTATACTACTAAAGATTTTTACTACTTTTACTAAAGATTTATACTTCTCAGACCAATTTGGACTTATGGTGCACAAATTTACAGATATGCCAACAAAACTAACTTACTGAAACTACAACAATTTCAATCAAAATTACTAAGACTGATCAGTAGCGCTCCCCCATATATCAATAACAAGAACTTACACAAAGACTTACGAACTCCCTACGTATGGACAACCATTAAATCATTATATAAATGGTTTCACGACACAATTCCAATACTCACTAACCCTCTAATTCAAGGACTATCAACACGAGACTTACCAGATATGAGACAACGTTTACGAAGGGGCTAGGATAGGGACCTCTTAAATTGATTTTTAAATTTCAATTTTAATGGAGAGGCATCATTGAATGACCTTAATCTTCATGCCTTCATGACATTGTTTTTGTTTTATTTATTTATTTAATTATTTTTCCTCTCTTTACATCTCATTCGCGGGTTGTAAAAATGCTTATACAGTTGTGAATAAAATAAATAAAGTAAAAAAAAAAAAAGTTAAAATGAATTAAGT
>NW_027107962.1:375800-380374 GCF_000696795.3 Halyomorpha halys | reverse complement strand
TTAAAAATCAAATTTGAATATTCTTTTTCATTTTCTTGTAATAAATTCTAAATTTTTAGGAGAATACAATAGATACTCAGTGGTTAGATCTTCTTATATCTGAAAGAGTTCAAGCTGAAAAACCAGATGTGTTGCTTGGTGTAATCTGTGGAGCACTTCATATTGCTGATAGGAAAGTGCTGGATGCATTCCATGGCTTCCAGCATTCTTTGGAAAGGTAAAATTGTTGTAAAAATTTATTTATGATTTACTAATGATAAATAATTCTAGTATTTTAGGGCCAGACATATTGGAGATAAATCTATTTAGGGAACAGCAGTAGTACTTATTTTGCTTATCACTCACTCACATTGTTTAAAAGTACTGAATGCTTAATTACTGAGAAAAGAAAACTAATAATTAGAAACTAGATTTTGGTGCAGTAAAAAACTGAAAAACTTGCATTAACAAAACCCTAAATGTGTAAAATCATACTATGAAACTCGAAAAGTGTGTAAATTTGTAAAGAGACTTCAAAACTTGCAAGTTTGTGAAGAAACCCCATAATAAAATTATAGTTGTTTGAATCTGTAATCTATGATCCCAATTTCTATCGAGTTTTGCTGGAATTTGAAGCTAGAGAATAAGAAATGCTATAACACAAAAATCTGGTCTCTATTAATAATACTTAAAAACTAAAATACCCAATATAAGTATTTGGTGTAAAAAGAATGCAAGGAATTCCGTCTTTGCAGAGTTGAGACGTACATATAATGTTTTATATAAAAAAACAACATATCTATCTAATTTACAAAAAAAAAAAAATAGGTATATGTTTCTGAGAACATTGTTTATTTTTTAATAAAAGTTTAATCTTTGACATTTTTATATAAAATACTAGAAACCTCTAAAAATGGACATTGGTTATTGTTGCTCCAAGCCCCAGAAATAATTATAGTAGTTACCGTATTTGTTTGAATATAAGATGAGATATTTTTCCAGAAAACTTGGTTGAAAATAAACACTCTTTACATTCAGAATTAACCAGGAATAGTGCAGGCTGTAAATTAAATTGTGTCAATTCCTTGTGTCAGGTCTGCCAAGAAAGGTTACGGTCAAAATTGATAAAAATAAATCACCTCTCTCATATGGCATACTTCGACGCACACGACTTAATGCAACACATTGTAGGATCCTATTTTTAAAAGGCATTGTAATGAATGATATTTTTATTTAGCTGTGAAAACTGGTGTGGAAATAATGTGTTTTTAGTTACCAATAGTGTTGAATCCTTATCAAATTTGAGTGATCATTTTGAAATGTGTGGAACTATGAAAAGCCAAATTGATACAAATATTACAAAACATTGATTTAATAATGATTATAATGTTACAGGGGTCAGGTGCAAGGTAGCAACACTCTTGAACATGGTGTCAATGTGGAACTAATCCATGAGGGATTCAAATACAAAGTACAAGCTACTAAATCTGGTCAAAACTCATATTTTCTAGTCATGAATGGATCTTTCAAAGAAATTGAACTTCATAAGCTTTCTGATGGAGGTTTGAAATTGTTTTTTTTATTGGTTTCAACAGAAGTTTATATGGTAGCATTGACGTAGTGCTATTTAATACTTTTAAACCCTTTAGTTTTTCCAACTTTTTATCAGTTGCTATAAAGTATGTCAAAAATATTTATATTTTTTATGATTACAGGGATTTTGTTATCTGTGGATGGATCAAGTTTTACGACATATATGAGAGAAGAGGTTGATAGGTACAGAATTGTTATTGGCAATCAGACTTGTGTTTTTGAAAAAGAAAATGATCCTTCTCTTCTCCGATCTCCTTCAGCTGGAAAATTGCTCAGCCTTATTGTTGAAGATGGTGGTCATGTTGGAAAGGGTCAAGCTTATGCCGAAATCGAGGTAAGCATCAACAATTTATTTATTTATTTTTTTTTTTATATCTATCATCTATACCTTGGCCTGGATGATAAATTTTTGCTTTTATAGTAATTTTTTAGAGAGGTGAAAATATACAAATATGTATATGTTTTTAAGTAATTTATGTTTAAGTACTTCACTGTCTAAAAATATATATTTTGTTCTGATTTAGTAAATAGTATTACATGTTTATTATAAGGATACTTCATGAATATCACTTCTCACAAATGTTACTTAATTTCTGGAAATGTTAGTAACATTCAGTAGTGTTCTAAGATTCTTATAAGTTTACATTATATATGCTGATTTCAGGCCTCCTAAACTGCAGTAGAAAAGCAAAAACTGTCTTTAGCATGGCTCTAGCTTCACTGTCATGATAATAATTGTCGTGATGGCAACTGTCGTAGTGTACTTAAGTGTAGTGTAAGTCTGAATAGTATAATGAATTTTTTTTTTTTTTGTGATTCCAGGTCATGAAAATGGTCATGACTTTGACTGCTTCTGAGTCAGGAATAATAACATATACAAAGAGGCCTGGAGCGGTCTTAGATGCTGGAACTCTCCTGGGTCACTTGGAGTTGGATGATCCTTCACTTATCACCAGGGCCCAGGATTACAAAGGACAGTTTCCTGAACTAGATGTATCGACTCCTACTGTTGGTGATAAATTGAATCACAAGCATGCCCATTATCGTCAGATGCTGGATAATATTTTGGCTGGTCAGTTATATAAATATTTATTTATATTTTAGCCTAGCATTTAGCTATCAATTGCCCTTCAGTCATCTGATGATTAAAATTATGTGGTTAGATATGAGGGAGTTAATGTCAGAGTGATGTAAGTAAGATTTTCAACAGTTTAGTTCAGAAATTCAATGTAGAAGGGCTTTTAAGTTAAATTAAGTCACATATTTCAGAGATTTTTCTCCATATTTCTGAGTTTTTGATTGTTTTAAAAATTAAATCTAATTTTAAGTTGATAAAAAAATGTATCAATATAAAAACTAGTATTTATTGAATTGCATAATGGTGTAAATCATTTCCAGATTTTTAAAATAGATCCAAAATAAAATTTAGATTCTTTTAATTTAAAGTTCCTTTAATAAACCTCTTATCAATATTCAGTTGATTCAACTTACTAATTTGGGACTTAGGGAATTTATTACAAAAACTCTAGTGAAGCTTGAAAATCTGTCTTAAAACGAAGATTAATCGACTTCAGACTTCTTTGACCACTTGCACTATAAAGATTTGCCATGCACATTGAGATGCTTTTGTTCCAAAACCACCAATGACATGAAATCCGTGTCGATAGGCATTTGTCACAGAAACAAAAATGATGTGTCCGCCATGCCGGTTGGGTCATTCATTATTCAAATCACAGTTCTAGAGTGCACAACACCGTGTAGCATCATTGATATTTTGGAAATATTTCAGGATCGATAGGATATGTTGTACGGATTTTTTTATATGAAAATTCTTGTAGTTTGCGATATATCTTATTATAGCGCTGAAAAATTGAATAATAGATTTTTTTATATTAGTCTTATCAACCCATATTATGAAATGAATAAGAACAAGAATCTTAGTAATGTAATATTGCTTCAACAAGTACTAAGAGAAAGCGAATAGTTATTCCGTCTAATAGTGACTGTGAGGACATTGTTTGTCCTATTTGGAATCAGTGTACAATTATAGTATCTGATTTTGAAGAAGGAAGTGACAGTGTAAATTGTGAAATTTTACATCTGATGAATGGCCATAAGAAAATGAAAGAAAAATTTGGCAGTACTCACAGGTTTCTGGAATGAACATTGAAATGGGAGAACGATTCACAGCTTTCCAAATACTAAACCAATTTTTATCAAAAGACTTTTGGAATATCATTGTCACAGAAAGCAATTGTTAAGAGAGTTAAACAATTGGAGATGTTACCCAAAAATTAAAACAATCTGAAGAATATTGGAGGGGTATGATATAGATGAAATTCATGCTTATTTTGCATTATGCATCTTGATAGCATAAGTAAAAAAACTGAATGTCCAAATCCTATTGGTCAACAAGTATTATCCAGACTCCCATTTTTCAGAAAACCAATGCCATTGTGGAGATTCATGCAACTCTTCTGTTTAGTACACTTCATATAATGAAATTGGAGATAAAGATGATCGAATTATAATCGATTATCTCAATGAAAAATTTATAAGTATTTAAACTCCTGATGAATATGTGTCATTAGACGAATCTCTCATGAAATATACCGGTTGAATGTCATATAGACAGTTCAATCCATCAAAGAGGGCACGTTTTGGAGTAAAGTTTTATAAATTGTGTGAGTCTAAATCAAGATATTGTATTAGATTTAAAATATACACTGGCCAAGATAAAGTGAAAAATTCAATCACCAGTGCTTACGAAAATGTTACCATGTTTATGTGCACACCAATAGCTAATTTCGGACACACCTTATTTATGGATACCTGGTATTCGTCGCCAAAGTTTTTTTTTAAAATTGCAGTTGATACCAATCAATGCCATAGGAACAGAAAGAATTTTCCAGAAGAGCTCACAACGAAAGCTGAAAAAATCAGAAGCTATTCCAAGATCGTGTAAAGATATTTTAGCTGCAAAGTATAAGGACAAAAAAAAA
>NW_027107962.1:372674-375105 GCF_000696795.3 Halyomorpha halys | reverse complement strand
GTTTTTTCTTATGATTTCCTTTATGAATAATTTTCTTTAATACTTATTCTTAACTTCTATTTTTTCTTAAATGTACTGTAATTTCAATTATGATGAGAAGTTAAAATAAATTTTTTTAAATATTTGAATCTACTCAACATGGCCGCGATTCAATGAACTTTGGCAAGACACTCTCCGCCATCTTCTTTTTTTTAATAACGATCTTTTCACTCTATATTTGACTGAACAACATTGAAACGATAAATAAAATAAAAACATATTAAAAACCCTTTATTCATTAAAATATACCACACATAACACCAAAAGAGGGTATTACAATATTTATTGTCCACAAAACATAAAAAAATTGAAATGATAGAAGTGGAGAAGAAGAGATGGAAAAATAATACTACTGTTACAAAGCCCAATATCGTGTTGGAATATAATGATGGCATGGCTGGGGTAGATCACCAAGATGGCTACTTATTTTCTTTCTCCACTATGAGAAAGTACATACAAAGTTATAAAAAAATAATTTTTTTTACCTAATGGATATTGCACTTTTTAATGTTTATGTTTTATTTTTGAAGACATCAAATATACCAAAAAGCAAAAAATTATATGTTTACAAAATTTTAGTTAGATGTGGCAGAACAGATTTTAGAAGGTGTAGGTATGCCTGAATACACAGAGCATGGAAGGCTGTCTGCTGGTAATATACCACTTGGATTGCAATCAAAACTATGAGGCCATTTTCCAAGGAATATTCCAGCCACAGCAGCTAAAAAAAATCCTCAAAGATGGTGTAAACTGTGCGCTAAACATATAAAACACAGAGGGACTACTTGGAAGTGTAAGGAATGCCTTGTGGCATCACATATTCCCAAGTTTTTTGAAATTTAACATACAAAAGTAGATTATTAATTAAAAAAATGTTATTGTTGTTGTGAATGTTTATTCATATCCGTGTAAAGTTCTCCATGTAAGACCCTGCCAATGTGCTAAGTAAGGCACTGCTTAAAGCTTCGTGCTCACAGATGCGGTGTGGCATCAATGTAATGCCTTACCGCACGTCATATTGTAGAGCGTGGCATGGCTACCGATAGTGAAATTGTGGCACAAGTGGCTAAATATAGACCTTTCAAAAATCGATTCTGCTTTTTTTAGTAAGTAGTAAATGGTCTCCAATAATATAGTTTTATTTTCATTTTTGAATGGCTTAATTTACCTTATTTGTCCGAACATTAGTCAATCCCCTAATTTGAAAATAATTTTAAGGGAATAATAATTTATAATAATAAGAATAAAAATTTATCCTCTAATAAGGAATACATTTTTTAATGTAATATTCATATCTTAAAAAGAAGCCAACATACTTAAATTAGGTATTACATTGATAAATTGCCTCATGTCACCATTAAAATTTTATAATGAAGCCTTGAATAAATCTTTTACTTTATCTTACTTAATTAACTTAGTACTCTCAATTTAAGTACCAGTTACTTCAGCTATTCTTCTGTTTTGATTCCGTAAAGTTCAGTTTAATATAACATTCTTTTTTGAACATATCATCCCTGATCCTGCTTTAAAGAAAGTTTTTCTCTCCTAAATATGTTATAACAACAACGGAACTATTTCCTCTTATTATTATTATTATTACATAATTCTCACTTATTCTAAGTGTTAGAAATGATAATCATTTAATTTATGTTTAAATATTTAAACAAATCATTTCTTCATGCCAGTTTATTTTAGTTGTTTATATAAATGAGTATTGATAAAAAACATCTTTAGTTGTGAGATTACTTATTCATTTCCTTGATTCATGTTTATCATTCACTTCTAAATAATCATAATAAATAATATTGGAAGAAGATAGTTGATCTTATGAAGTAGATTAGGTACTATGAGGATAGTCTGAGTGGCGGTCAATAAAGGTGTCAAAATAGGAAAAGATAACTATTTATTAATGAATGGAATATTATTGCAGGGCTTTGTCAGGGCTGTTCTGATGAAGCCCTGCAACGTGGGGCGAAACGTTGGCTCATTAAATAGTATAATTATCTACTATTTGAGTTTTTTTTTCACCACACCCGTACCATATTCCATTCATCTATACACACGGTCAATCAATAATCTTCCAATAACTATTTATTGTTAACCAGCGTTTCAGCCCCCTTTGCAGGGCTTCCAAATTGCTGTCAAATTGAAACACAGCGTTTGAATCCAATCATTGGTTCGCTGTGTTTCAATCTGACAGCCCTGACAAAGCCCTGCAAACTGAGGTGAAACGTAAGTTAACAATATATAGTTTTCTTTTCCTGATGAATGGAATATGGTCCGGGTGCGGTAAAAAAAAAAACTCAAATAATAGATAATTATACTATTTTATTGAGCCAACGTTTCGCCCCATGTTGCAGGGCTTTGTCAGGGCTAAAAAAGATACAAACAC
>NW_027107962.1:369689-371404 GCF_000696795.3 Halyomorpha halys | reverse complement strand
TCGGAAAGAATGGGGATATACGGAAGCGACCTGTACTGAAAAAGTGGTGGAGTGGGTTGAGAAGGGTTGAGTACAGGAGGGATTGGAGTTTTCTTTTCCCATTTTGACACCTTTATTGACCGTCGTCCGGACTATTCTCCTTAAAAATAATATATTAGATGATTGATATCTTTCATCAACAAAGTGATGATATATTTTTCTTTATGAAAATTCTCACTTTCTGTTTTATAAATAGGTTACTGTTTACCTGAACCATATCATCTCATTCGTCTCAGAGAAGTTATTGAGAAATTTATGAGTTCTTTGAGAGATCCTTCTCTTCCTCTTCTTGAACTCCAAGAGGTAATAGCATCCATTTCTGGCAGGATTCCAATCAGTGTCGAAAAGAAGATAAGGAAGTTGATGACACTTTATGAAAGGAATATTACTTCAGTTTTGGCTCAGTTCCCTAGTCAACAGATTGCCTCTGTAATCGACAGGTATAGTGCTTAGTAAATGAAATTAAAAATTATATTAATATCTTTGTGTTTCTTAAGATATTATATATCCAATGAATATTTATTTTTATAGCCATGCAGCAACACTGCAAAAGAGAGCAGACAGAGACAATTTCTTCTTAACAACTCAAGGAGTTGTTCAGCTTGTCCAGAGATATAGGAATGGAATTAGAGGTCGAATGAAGTCAGCTGTTCACGAACTTCTGAGACAATACTATGATGTTGAGAGCCAATTTCAACTTGGTTAGTATTTTATGCATAAAACTAGCATAATGTATATTACAGTTGAATATTGGTTTAATAAAACAATTAGAATTTTATAATATATACAATTTTTAATTTCTAGGTTTTATAATTTTTTTTCTATGATTTTTATTCTTTTTTTTTTTAGGTCATTATGATAAATGTGTAACTGCTATCAGAGAAAAACATAAGGATGATATGGCTTCTGTTACAGCAACAATATTTGCACACAGTCAAGTAAGTTGTTAAGATTGGTCTAGTTTCATTTTCATAAAAAAAATAATAACATAAATATTGATATTATTTTTTTTATTTGTTAATTTTGTCATTTTTTTTTTGAGTTGTCAATTTTGGTCTACTGTATAAATTTTGTCGCAGATCCCTCTTTATTCACAATAACCTGGTAATCAGTTCTATGTATATTGCATCTCCATTTAAAACACAATTTTTTTTTGTTTTATTTATTTATTTTTATTAATGGAAATATTAACGATAAAAAGTGATGTGATTTGTGGCTTTAAAGCCAGTTATCGAAAAATAAATTCTTAAGAAATAAATATTTTCATCATAACCTATGATGAACCTATGGATTCAACAATTCAATTTTTAATCAAATTTCCCACTGTAATTTATATGTGGGTGAAGCACTGGGTGCATGGATTTTAGTACCCCCATATATGCAGCTGGAATACTAGGGACACTAACATCACTGCCTGCATATGTGCGGTGGAGCCTTTAAATAGTTAAAGGTTTGTTTAGATGATGAAAATTTCATTTTTCTTCTCTTCCTGGACCTAAGTATCTTTTACGAAGTGTAGGGAGAGACCTAACTGTACTGGTGTTTGATCTAACTCAACTTAAGTATAATAGTTTTAAATCTAACTCAACTTATGTGTAATGGTGTTAGATTTAATTTACGGTTTCACGAAGCACTTCCAACACACACTAACCCTCTAATTCAAGGACTATCAACAC
>NW_027107962.1:355806-367359 GCF_000696795.3 Halyomorpha halys | reverse complement strand
TATATAGGCAAAATAATGGTTGATTATTGTTAGTCCTATGACTACTAGTAGTTAGGTTTTGAAGTTAATTGAAGTTATGAAATTATTCAATTAACCTATGATTAATGTTTTAAGTAATAATAAATAATTAACTAGTTTTATTGAACGTTTGGTTTGTGGTGCATATATTTTTTATTTGTTGCTGTCTGGTATATTAAATGGAACTTTAAATATTTATCATCTAATATACCTGAAATTAAAGCATGTTTTTCATTATGGATGATATAATTTTGATTAAACACTAAAAGCCAGTTAAAGCCATTTTCCATTTATTTTAATCCTTTTAAAACAAAAAATGTTGGATAAATGTATTATCATCAATATAGAATGATGTTAATAAATTTTTTTTTTTAATAATAGTTGTAATTTTACTTTTATAGACAGAAAATGTGCACAGTTCTGACATCATCACCTGGATCGCCAACTATTGTCCATTGCCCACAAAGGACCGGATGTATGGCAGCATTTGAATCTTTTACTAAATTTCAAGTTTACTTTGATGAAATACTCGATACTATTGATGAATTTACGACTCCAGCCACTGTTTCTGCCAGAATACTAGAGTCAGTTGAAGGATCTGATTCAACTTCCCTTGGTGACAGTACCTCTCTTTCGATTAGTACTGGTGATCAACCTGTTACCAGAACTTCAGCAGATCTGGAAGAAATCAAGGTAATTTTTATGTTTAAATTGTTTTGGATGGAGTCAAGATAAAGGATCATCTTGTTTAATCCTTTATTTTAACATTTTAGTTGACAAATTATAATTATTATTCTATCCTTTTTTTGAATTACGACTTCTAGTTTACTGAAATTATTAGCAATTAAATTATTGCATTTCCATATTATTTTGTAACTATTACATTTTTAATCAGTTAAAGCAATTAGAAATGAATGGGTTAAATTTAAAACTGAAATATGTGAGGTTATTTGTTTTCATTGCTAATTAGTTAGTACAAGTGATGTGATTTGATCGTTTCGATTTAATAGCGCTTATTTATTGTATTAGTTTTTTCACCTCTATTGCTCTTCTTTATTCTATAATTTTTAATTAGATTAGTTTCTTCTTTGCATTAGGAAATTTCTAATCCTTTAATATATATATATTTTCTTTTTTGGATGCAGTATCTCCAAAATGTTCAGTATAAATCATACACCTCAGTGGTTTTGTTTCAACTGTTTCATATCAGTAGCAAACATCTTATTTTACCTTATATAGTGTAACTTTTAAATTATAGTTTTTTTGTGATATTTCCAATACATTCCTTGATTGAATTGAATAGTTTTAGATTTTATATAGGTATTATATAGGAAGAATATTTACCTTTTGAATTCAGTAAGCCTTGTATCTCAACTTTGATTAGAATTGGAGTGTAATCTCTATCCAGCTTCTTTTTGTGTATCTTATATGTACTTGATGTTATAGTTTACATTCTATCTCAGCAGCTCTGGTATATCATAAAAAATTAATTTTTTTTTTTTTTTAGGTTGAACCCATTCATATCCTATGTATTGCCATTAAGGAAAGCAGTGACATGGAAGATGATAAACTGAGCAGATTATTGGGAGAGTTTTGTGCCACCCATAGAGAAGAATTATTTGCCAGATCAATCAGAAGAATTACATTCCTTGCTCTTAACAAGTGATTTGATTTTTTGAATTTTTTCATGTCTGGTTATATAATTACTTTATAATAAAAAATTTTGAATAATGAATTTATAAGTAGCAAAATACAAAAAAGTGAGAGTGAAAATAAAATAAATAACTAGAAAATATCTGTCATGTATAAATTTCATTATAATTGGTATTTAATTAAACAAAGAATTAGTATTATTAGAATATATTTTAAAATTACTATTGTGATTATTATTTTTTTATTTCCTTCTAGGCGTCAATTTCCTAAAATATTTACATTCAGAAATTGTGACAACTTCATGGAAGATAGAATTTATCGTCACCTTGAGCCCGGAATGGCTTTCCAACTTGAGCTTAATAGAATGAAAAATTATGATCTTGAAGCTCTTCCAACAGCTAACAGAAAAATGTACCTCTATTTAGGAAAAGCTAAGGTCTTAGAGTTGAATATTTGTCATTTTTGTCAAAACTTATATAATTATACATGAATTATATCAATATTTTTCTTTTTGCTTTTGTAGGTTGCCAAGGGCCAATCTGTAACTGATTTCAGATTCTTTATCAGATCCATTATCAGGCATTCAGATCTTATTACAAAAGAGGCTTCATTTGAATACTTACAGAATGAGGGAGAAAGAGTGTTACTAGAAGCAATGGATGAATTGGAAGTCGCATTCTCCCACCCTCTTGCTAGGAGGACTGATTGCAATCATATATTCTTGAATTTCGTGCCAACGGTCATCATGGATCCAGCCAAGGTATTTGATTTGCATTTTTTTATATTTTCACTTTAGCTATAATATCTCGTAAGTCTGAAAAATCAACAGTACGTTCTAAAGATTATTTAATTAAAAAAAATCATGTACCTCTAATCTAGAGATCACATTCTAACCATAATATTGTAGGATACCTATGTACTTTATTTCTGACAAGAATTCTTTTGAGATGTCTCTTGAATTGTGTGTTGATTTCTATTTGTTTTATATAATAAAAAGATTTTTTTGGATATACATCTGGTGGATTCAGAGTCTATAGAAATTTACCTCAAGCTGTGTTGTTTCACATAATTGAATTTGTAATAAAACAGTTTAAAGAAGTTTTTATTCAGCACCTTTTTTTAATAATTAATTTGTCACTGTGTTCCTAATAGTCACTGGTCTAATAGTAGCATATAGCTCATCACGTTCTCTGGTGTGACATGTCCTCCACACACTCTCTCCAATTCACTTCTTTCTGCTGCAAAGCGAAGCAAGTGAAAAACATGTGCTCTGCGGTTTCCTCGACAGTCTGACATCCAGGGCATTCTGCGGTGTTGTCCAGTTTTAAGTGGTACTGGTAGGCTCTAAAGCATCCATGTCCGGTCAACAATTGGCTTATGTAAAAATCCACCTCACCATGCTGGCGACCATACCACTTGCCCACATTGGGTATCAACCTGTGAGTCCACCTCCCGGAATCTGCAGCCTCCCAACGCTGCTGCCACTGGTCGATGGTTATTTTTCGCTCTTCTTCTCTGGAAAAATGCAAGCGTCGTCCATAGTGCCTACTTCTTTCTTCAACAAGGAGTTCCACAGGTGGCATTCGGGCTATCACGCACACCGCTTCGTAGGAAACAGTTCGAAAAGCGCTAACTGTCCTTAAACAAACTCTGCGATAAACTGAAACCATCTGTCTCCTGTATGATTTGGTAACCATCGCTTCTTTCCAAATCGGGGTTGCATATAACATAATGGAGGGGACAACATGGGTGTGTGTGCGTGTGTCTGTCCGTCTATGTGTCTGTGTCTTGTTCTCGATATAGTTTTGTTCTCGACTCCTTTCTTTTTTGCATTTTTAGTTTGCAAACTAAGCTATCAATTTGAAATAGTTTTTCTGAGCTAAATGGTGGCTATTTTCTTCTTATCATTCTTTATTTTATAGATTATACTGTTTTTGATTGTGGACCTGTTGTGTGGCACAAAAAAAGCTTTGTCTTAATGTAAAGTAAAGAATTTTTTTTTTTGTCTTTTTTAAAATAATATTTTAAGATATATGTTCTCAACATTTTGTGAAAATACTCTACTCTGTGTGATTTTATAGGGATAATTTGTTGGTAATTTAAAACAAAGGAATATTAGTCATTTTAATAGTAGTATTGTAATTTTATGTATTATTCTTCTGCTGTAGATTGAAGAAAGTGTAACCAATATGGTCATGAGGTATGGTCCTAGACTCTGGAAACTGAGAGTGCTTCAGGCTGAATTGAGAATGACCATAAGACCAACTCCTAATGCTAAAACAAGTAATATCCGATTGTGCTTAGCCAATGATTCTGGATATTCACTCGACATGTGCCTATACATGGAAGTATTGGATCAGAAAACTGGTGTTGTAAGTAAAAGAGCTTAATTAGTTTTAATATTCATAAAATTTTATTTCTTAACCCTTTGTACTCGAGACTTTTTTGTATGACATACCAGTAACTCGAGTGTACTTTTTTTGTTAATTTACCCAAAGATAGTTGATTTCAATAAATAAAAAAAAATTGGAAAAAGATATCATGCATCATGCCAATTATCATGGGCAACATATAGTCACCATTCGAGTTACCAATGAATTTACCGTGCTGACATATTGTTGCAGTAACTAGTCAAACTATTTATAACATGAATAGTAGAAACAATTCTATTACTATTAATTATAGGGACCGCCTTTTTAGGATACGGGTATTACCATGAGGACAAATATCACTATGAGGAGCTACAGTAATTACAAATTTATTATCAGCTATTCCCTATTTAGGAAAAACTTTAGTCATATGACTATGAGGAGGGTTTTCAGTAGACAACGCCACGTTGACACGATTTTTTTCATTATATTTCCTTTTACCATTTATTATTTCAGGTATAGTATTAATTCATCTTCTATTCTTGCATCAAATAGGAAGAAATAACCCTCTAGGATTAAATTCTAACTATGACAAGTCACCATTCCACCCTTACTTCTCCACAAAAGATTTAATAGGAATAATAATTACTTTAATAATATTTTCATTATTAATTTTATTAGAACCTTGAAAATTAGGAGATTCTAAAAATTTTATCCCAGCTAATCCACTAGTCACTCCAGTCCATATTCAACCAGAATGATATTTTCTTTTTGCTTATGCAATTCTTCGATCAATTCCCAACAAACTAGGAGGTGTAATCGCAATAATAATATCTATCCTTATTATTACTCAACTTGCAAATATTAATAAAAGAAAATTAGAAGGTAACTCCTTTTACCCAATTAGAAAAATTTTATTCTGAATAATAGTAATAATTATTATTTTATTAACATGAATTGGATCACGACCAGCAGACATATTTAGTCAGTTAGTTTTTTAATTTCTTTTTTTTTTTTAGTCAGTTTTTAATTTTTTTTTCCCCCAATTTTAATATAAGTTATAATTAAGTGTGGCCATACTGTTTAAAATTACCTTATAATGGTTTAAAGGGACTAAAAATTAAGAAAAAAAAAAAAAAAAAGAAAGGGATACAAAAATTCTCCAGCAGTACGCTAGCTATAGATGCCAGGTCCATACATAGTTGCTCCAGCAGTATACCATTGTAAAAGGCATAATTAATCCAAATTTATAGTTTTTTATTTATTTGGGATTTGCAATAAAATTTTAAATAATTTATTTTACAAGCTGATAATATTAATTATGATTTTTTTCCTCCACAATACTGCATTAAAACACAAATTGAATTAATATTTTTTTTTTATTCGGATTTGGTGTTTTAATTCTTCAAAGATAATTCTGATAGAGCTTGATATTTTAAAATTAAAAATTCATTTTTTCAGATTCGTCTTGAAGCTTTTGGTTCTAAGCAAGGACCTATGCAGGGACTTCCCGTTTCTACACCATACCTTACAAAGGATTACCTGCAACAAAAGCGATTCCAAGCTCAAAGCAGTGGAACTACTTACGTTTACGATTTTCCTGATGTATTCAGGCAGGTTTGTGAAAAAATGTGGAAGGAATACATTCAAGAGAGACCTGATGGTAGCAATAATTGTATTTTTATTTTTGCTTAATTAAAATTTTAGGAGGGAATTTTTTATATTTTAATTTTTTTTTTTAGAGGAAATACAAATGCCTTCACAGTTTACTGAATGCGTTGAACTTGTTGTAGAAGGCGATGGTTTAGTCGAAATGAAAAGACTTCCTGGTGAGAACAATGTGGGTTATTTCATTTTATTTTTATTTTGAATTAATATTTTTTTATCAATAGTTTTAGAATTTTTGTAATGTGATTATTTTTTGGTCTCTGTTCAACATGAATATATTTTTAGTACAGTATTTTTTAGATAAATTTATCAATTATGCTAACTATAATACTTTTTGTTTACTCAGTTTTTTTTTTGTTGTATCATCGAATATATTTGCCATGAATAAATAGTTCATACTTCTACGTTTCCCACTATAACTAATACAGAAAACTATAACGGTTACGAAAATCTATTTTCTCAAGTGGAACAGTGATCCTTATATAGTGATTAAAAAAAGTTTTAGGTATACATGTAGATGTTCTCCTTTAACTAAATTTCCATTTTTTTTTTTTTTTTTAGGAAATCCTGGTGTAAAATAATAAATAAACTACTTTTTTACTCTAGTTTACCATAAATAACATTGAAACGAAACATGGGATTGAATGTTAATTGGTTAACAGTTGCATCTAATAAAGTTATTCATTTTGTTTGACTACATGTTTATTGTTAATGCAGATTACTGTTTATTATTATTTCAAGTTGCTATCTGTTATAATTACCTATATATGGTGTTTGCACAAAAAGTAAAGTAGAAATGGGTTCTTAAACTGATTTGGTAAAATCTCTCATTATATACTAAAGTTTTCCGTGATCTCCATGTAATTTTTTTTTTTGTTACATATTTTAATTTGTTCACTTCCGTGAAATTAATGAGAAAATGATTTATTATTAAAAAATGTTTAATAGTATTCTATCTCTCTGTCATATAAAAAAGTATCTAGTGATTACTGTGTAATATTTTATTTACATATAAAAGAGGTTTGGACCATCGCTAGGTGGACAGGGGATACCTCCTTAGTAAAATAAAACAAATTAAATTTGTCATTAGATTATTATTTTATTAGCATTTCATGGAATATTTACTTCATACTTGTTTAAAACATATTTCCATGACTTAAACTGTATGTATTAACTGTTAGTTAATTGAGTGTAAATGCTGAAGTTTTGTTCCTTTGAGAATGTATTATTTCTGTAACTACTCGATATACCATTATTGTTTAATTGTCATCTCAAGTTGTAGATTCTTATCTAAAGAACTTTTTACCAAGAATGAAAGTATCTTCAAATGATCATGAAATGAATCTTTATTTTGGTAAAAAAATATATTGGAGATGTTACAGATGAACTAGGAAAAGGAAGTATAATGTAGGACACATCCTTCCTCAACAATAGGTTTTTGGAAAGATTTGCTGAGAAAAATGAAATATTTTTTAATATTTAATGAGAAAAAATGAATATTTTTTGGAATAAGTTAAGGATAGATCTGAATCCTCATTGTCAGAAGTAATTGAAAGAAGAATATATCTGAGTAGTATAGTTGTATTAGATTCCTGGAAAGGATATATGGCTTTATAGAAAATGGGCTGCAAACATCAAACTGTAAAATATCACTTTTTTTATTCAAAGACATTATATTTATACACTCAAAGACATAACAAATATGGAAAAAATCGAAAGATTATGAAAAAAAAAAAAAAAAAGAGGAACAAACCGAAATATTCTAGTATTTTATTTATTATTTAAGAAAATTCATGTGGTATGCTCAACTTGAAGAAAAAGATACCATTTCCCAAATTTTAGGAAATATAAAAGATTTTTGGTTAGAAATAAAAAAAAAAAAAAGTTTTGTTTTGATAAATACATGTGTTTTATTTTAAATAATTTAATTTATAAGAAGTGGGGATATTATAATAAACAATTATCAAATATAGTCTAATATATTTTGGTGTTATTTAATTTGCTAACTTAGAAATTAAACTTTAGAATCAGTAATAGATTTTATGATTGGTTTAATTTTTATAATTTAAAGGGTTAGTTACTGGATCTGTATTTAATTAAGGCTTAGTCTTAAATCCTTTAGCCTATCTCTCAGTCTCAAAACAAACTGATCTTGAGATATGACTGGTTCAAGACTAATTTTAACTCTCATGTTGATTAAATACATATGAAATTATCATACCTTTAAAGCATGATTATCATATCGTTGTGAAAGAAATAAAGTGCAATGGAAATTTTCTTTAAATCGAGTTTGTGTTACTCTTCCCATGCACTGAAATTAATTATCTCCTTTAAGGATATGTATATATGAAAGGACTTTTTATAATATGAAGAAAATGGTCAGGTTGCGATCAAAAAAGAACAAATAGTTTTTAATTATTTAATGTCCAAAGTTTCGCCCCATTACTAAGAGAAGTTCTTGGAAACCAGGCCATATTTCTTTCTACTGTCTGTTACAGAGTGATAAAATAATATAAATACTCAGCTTGATTCTTGTATGCTCCCGTTACAGAAAGTTTCTACTTGACAGAAGTCAAAAATAGAGTAAAATCATAGGCGAAATTAAAAAATAGCAAGATGTCTGTAACAGATAGATGCTCATTACAAGAAAGTGTTCATTAGGAGAGGTTTCACTGTATTTGTATTTAGTTTCATTGTTGTCTTTAAATATTTATTGTATGTAGTTCCCACAATTTTCCTCACTTCTGTCATCCTGGTTTTTGATACAGTCCTTAGGTATTAATACAATTTAAAATTGTAATTTTTAATAAAATATAATATAAAATAATTTGATACAATATCTTTAAATTTTTCAAACTGAAATTAAGGAGGTATAATTTAAGTTTATATGGTTAATTTTCAACAAAAAAATGACTTAGTCTTACTATTACGTGCTACTATTACTTATTATAAAAAAATCATGGTTTTGCTACTTCTAAATTTACTAATTTTCATTTTTAGGCTGGAATGGTTGCTTGGCGTTTAACTTTATTTACCCCTGAATATCCTTCTGGAAGAGATATTATTGTCATCGCTAATGATATAACCTATCTGATTGGTTCATTTGGACCTAGTGAAGATTTTGTTTTTCTACGTGCCTCTGAACTCGCACGTCGCCTTAAGATACCTAGAGTATATATATCTGTTAACAGTGGTGCACGTATCGGACTTGCTGAAGAAGTCAAAGGTTTATTTAAGGTGGCTTGGGAAGACCCTGATGCAATTGATAAGGTAACATTTTAAAACAAAATTTATGCTTTGTTTTTGACCAATTATTTTACTTACTTGAAAAACTAAAAAGATTATTTCTAAAACACTATATCTGGGAGTTTAGTGAGAAATTTTTAAAAATAAATATTTGACATTTTTTTATTTAACTTTTAGCTTAATTTTAAAGCTATTTAGCTTATTATTGTTTCAAACTATTTAGTCAGTGAAATATTACAGAAATAATGATTGAAAATATTTTAATTTAAAGTAAACATTACCGAAAACACAAAGTGGTTGGTTAAAAATGAATAAATGACAAATCACATAAAAAAGACTTAATGAATGTTTCAAAGTTTTTTTGTTTCTTTACAAGTTATTCCATTCGAGTTTTATCTATAATAAATTTAAACTCAGTGTTAAAAATTATATTTTCTTAAATTCCATTAAAATTTTTTAGAATTCTGAAAATAAATATTTCTTAAGGTGTGCTTTGGCTAGACATAACATTGCTAATAACACATCTTATTAATATTTTGATGCCTACTGTTTACTCCGATAAACAGTAAAATGTTATTAACATTGCTATTCATAACAAAACAATTTAATAAAAATTTGCTGTTATAATTTCCTCTTGTGAGATTGTCACATCGACCAACCTATTTTCTATAATTGTCTGTTCAAAAAGTCAGATAAGTAAGGTTACCACGGAGGGCGGGAGTGGAGGGTTTCATGCCATTTTTTTCATTTCAAGGGCTTTTTAAATATTGCTTGATTAAACTATGTTAAGTCTCCCCTTCCTGTTTTAAGCAAATATTTCAAAAATGGTATAAGACCGTCACTTTCCGTGGGTCTTATTGGGTGGGTATGGCTGGGAACGATGGTATTTTTTTTTTGTATGGTCTCTCCTTGTGAGATTGTGACATGTCGTACATCGACCAACCTACTCGGCTATAATTGTCTGTTTGAAGAGTCAGATAAGTAAGGCTACTACAGAGGGTGGGAGAGGAGGGTTTCTCACTGTTTTCCAATTTCAGGTGCTTTTTAATTATTGCTCAATTAGACTATATTAAAGGTCTCCTCTTCCCATTTTAAGCTATTAAGCTAATATTTCAAAATTGATATAGGACCGTCGCTCCCCAGGGGTCTGGCGGAGGATGGCCTTTTTTTTTGTGTGTGTTATGATCTCCTCTTGTAAGATTGTAACATGTTGTACATTGACCAACCTACTCGTTACAATTGTCTGAAAAGTCAGATAAGTATGGCTACCATGGAGGGTGGGAGTGGAGGGTTTCATGCCGTTTTTCAATTTCAGGTGCTTTTTTAAATATTGCTTGATTATCTTACAGTCTCCTCTTACTGCTTTAAGCTACTCGTTTTGAAATATTAATTTTCAAAGTGATATAGGACCGTCGCTCTCAGGGGGTCTGAGTGGGGCGGGTCTGGCCAGGAAGGATTGCCTTTTATGCAACAGACAAAGTCAAAGTAGGGAAAGATCTTTACTTTGTTTTACTTCAGTTCTTCCAGTTGTTTCCGGATCTACAAAAATAAAAAGTTCTTCCTAACTGGCGAGTCTTACACTGGAAAGTACATCCCGGCTAAGCTGTAACAACAAAATTTTGTAACATTTTTATTGGAAATGGTGTTGTTAATAACATTTAACTATTGACGGGTGTAAACTGAAAGCATTAAGATGTTTATATTTGACTTATAATAATGCAATAACATTTTGATGCACACCTTTCAATCCTTTAGTGGCTTATGGGCTGTGTTGTAACTGAGGTCTAAAATCTCTTTTATCAATCCTCATTACAATCAATTTAGAAAATTAGGTTTATGTATCCAGATAAACATAATTTTCTAAATTGATTATATGTTAGAATACTCACAGCATGAATTAGCATTTTGTTTACCAAACATTGAGAACCAGTGTTCTTTAATCTAATAACTAGTTATTGTGATGATTAAAAAAACAATTGTTATATACTTTAATCTCTATGTTTATATATATATATATATATTTTCTTAATTTTTCAGGGTTTCAAGTACCTTTATCTCTCTACTGAGGACTATAAAAAAATATCCCATCTTAATACTGTGAAAGCTATTTTAATCGACGATGAAGGTGAAGCCCGGTATAAGGTTACTGATATTATTGGTAGGTTCTTAACCAATAGCTGTAGAATTGATTATGCAATAAAATAACCATAAATATTACTAAGCTTGGATACTTAAAGGTATTTAAGATAATTTCTAATTTTTGGTGATATAGGCAAAGAAGATGGTCTAGGAGTAGAAAATTTAAGATATGCTGGTATGATTGCTGGTGAGACGTCTGCAGCTTATGAGGAAGTAATCACTATATCAATGGTGTCCTGCCGTGCCATCGGTATTGGTTCTTACCTTGTTCGGCTTGGTCAGAGGGTCATCCAGATTGAAAATTCTCACATCATTCTCACTGGTTACAGTGCCTTGAATAAGGTGAGCTATTTTTTAACTATTCACATGTTGATATTTTTAATGAATGGAATATGGTCCGGGTGCGGTAAAAAAAAAAACTCAAATAGTAAATAATTATACTATTTTATTGAGCCAACAT
>NW_027107962.1:346443-355401 GCF_000696795.3 Halyomorpha halys | reverse complement strand
AAAAGTAAAGTATAAAATAATGGGATACAATGTGTGTAAGTGATTAAGAAACAAAATATACCAAATGAGTGGGGATACAGAAAAGTGTAAAATATAATAGAAAATTAATAATAAAGTAATTAATATAAGTACACTTAAGAAGGTAACACTTGAATATAAATGAAACAGGAAGGATAGTGAATATACAAATAATTTAAAAAAAAATTGAGAATTTAGAGAAACAAGATTAAAAGATTTGATAAGAAAGTGGGCTTCTGAAATGCAAAAAAGGGAAAAGAAGTATTATGAGGATTTTATTATGTTCAAAATGTGTCGATAAGTAAGGGAGATGCAGTCTTTATCAACTTTATGAATTCTCAGAGAATTCCGTCAATCATAAAGTTGATAAAGACTGCATCTCCCTTACATATCGACACATTTTGAACATAATAAAATCCTCATAATTTACTATTACTATTACTCATTTACTTTACAAATTATTTTCTTTATTGTGGCATAACTGCCATCCCCACTCCTCCCAATACAAACTGTCACTTTGTCTTTGACTACCGTCAAAACAGGTATGCATTCTGTCTCATCATTTGATTTGTATTTTTTTCATCTCTTTATTTGTACTTTCTTTAATATTTCTTCTCTTATCTATCTGTTACTATTACCCTTTTCATTTACTATTTACAACCTTTAATTTTTCTTATTATATCTTACTTTTCATTTTATACCCATGTTATTTTACACTTATGTTTTTTCTTTTTTCCTTTTTGTAATTATAGTGTTTGTATCTTTTTAAGCCCTGACGAAGCCCTGCAACGTGGGGCGAAACGTTGGCTCAATAAAATAGTATAATTATTTACTATTTGAGTTTTTTTTTTTTTTTTACCACACCCGGACCATATTCCATTCCTCTATACATACGGTCAATCAATAATCTTCCAGGATGATATTTTCTATGTTTATGGATGTTGTTAAAGAAAATTAAGTAGGATCTGTGGTTAGAAGAGATGACACAGGCGATTCGTAACAATCTTTTTTCCTCCAAATATCGGTGAAATAAAGTTTAATTTGATTCATCAATGAGGTATTGGTATGAAAAATACTGCAGTGAGGCTAATTGTGTGGGAAAAATAGTAGATATGTCAATCAGCAGAATTGTAACTTCTCATGTCATGATTTTTTCATTCGTTTTTAAAAGTAAAATCTTGTTGCAATCAATGCTTTTCTTGATTAGTGGATTGAATTCTTGAATGAATCTATTTCATTTAGCTAATTACTGGACACCTCATTTGAAAAATAATTTATCTAGAAAAGGTTTATGCTAGATTTACACATTTCCACTTGCCCCTTGCTGCAAATCTAAGACTTGTAAAAATGCTTGGTAAACATAGGTAGCAACAATTGTTGTTATCCATGTGCTTATGTGTTCTTTCATTATTATATTCGATCTACATTATCAAAATAAACTCATTAAAGATAGGTGAAATGAAAGGAAACTTAAATATCTGAGGTGGTATATGATATAAACTCATAGAAATGGTATTACATAATTTTTAAATTCAACCTTTGTTGTTTAATTTTTATCAGAAACTGGTTAATTTAATTACCTAGACATATAATGTCTTTACAAATGTATATTAGTCCTGTGTTAAATAAAAAATAAACCACTAAAGGTAATTAACAAGATTCGAAACTATGTATTGATACCAATCAATTATCCAATCGATAGTATTTTAAAATATGCAATCTTAAACTAGAGTTAATTATTAAATTTGAAGGCTGGGGAAATTCTTCAATTCGTGAAAACTCAAAGATCACAAATATTTTATCTGCTGGCAGTTCTAGGCTAACAGAACACAAACATGTAGTTGCAGCACAAATTCCCCTTTCATTTGTTCCCAAAAACCAACACTTGACAGGTTGGCCAAAATTCTGGCCAACTTATTCCAGCCAATACAACTATTTATTTTTTGAAAAAGTTTATATTACTCATTCTCAATAAAAAGAGTATGACTCAAAAAATGTCTTTCTTTAAAACTTATATTAGCCACAAATTAAGTTCTCCAAAAAAACTCCCTTCCATTTATGTGTTTGTTTCTTCTTAAAGACATTTATCATCTGTTGTTTTTGGCCTAATATTTGAGGAGTAGTTGCTCTTTGTAATGATAGGGTCCAACCATTAAACTTTCTGACATTAAAAATTTTGGGTTTTGTCTCTTTCAATGTGAATATTTGATGTATTATTTTACTGATGTCAGTAAATACACTTTAATTTTTGTTTTAAGCTACTAGGAAGAGAGGTATATGCTTCCAACAACCAACTTGGTGGTATCCAGATTATGTATAATAATGGTGTATCTCATAGAACAGAATCAAGAGATTTAGATGGAGTTGCTGCCATCCTGAGGTGGTTATCCTTTATGCCAAAGGTAATTGATTTATTAAAGCTTTTTATTTTTTAAATTAAAACTGGATAATTATTTTGGAAATTATCATTCTTTAAAGTATAGACTAGACTATACTTTAAAGAATGATTATTTATCACTGAATTGTTGTGATAAAGTTTTAACAAATAGTGACTGTGATAAATGAATTTTAATTTTGGTTTTAATGTGAATATTGACTAATTAGAAACTGTTGTTTTGACCTGGGCAGAATAGCCTGCATGAAGTGTTGAGTTTTTAAATCATTTAGTTCCAAATTTGTATTAAGTAGATTGTCTCTGAGGATGGCCAGTTTGGCCGAAGCATTGGACTTTTAAGAAAAATAAAATGTGTTGAGACTAAAATGGATAGAAATTAAATTATTTATTTTAACAAAATTAACCGGTCACAAGAAAGTGTTTAAGATTATAAATTAAATGAAATTCAATGTTTGATCACTGCTGTTTTTAATTAGTGAGCTATTAGACAATTATTATTACTAATTTCTAATATATTATGTTCATAATACATTGTAATTGGAACTTAAATTATAAATTTAAAAAACAGTTGGAGATAGGGATATTGTAAGGCTGCTTTTGTCAATTATAGTTAATGATTTTCAGTTTTATATCATAATTAACCATATCTGTTCTGCTTTCAGGATAAGAATTCTCCTGTCCCTGTTATCAAACCTGTTGATCCTGTTGAGAGAGAAATAGCATACATGCCTACCAAAGCACCATATGATCCTAGATGGATGCTGGGAGGAAGACCTAATCCTAGTAAGATATTTTAAAATTAAATGACATTTTTTTTTAATGTTTCAACTTTATAAATTTCCATATTAATGTGGTGTAAAATCAGTATTACATTATCATTTATATACATTGTATTGTACGAATGCAGTGAAAACTCGAGCAGTCTAAGTTTAAGGGAAATTGGTTTTGCTTTGAGCTATTTAATTTTTTGTGTTATCGAGTTTAATGAATATTGATTTTGAGTTATTGAGTCTTCTCTAAGGTGGGTGAATTTAAAGATTAAAAATTGTAAACAGAGTTGCTTGCAGAAAGAAACTCACAAGATATACAATAATGGTCTGATGTTTTATTGTTAGGAGAAGGAATATGTGCAGTAGCCTGCCCATATAATCTAACGCTGGTGTCATCTGACCTGCTGAATTTGACTTATAAAATTAAAGAGTTCAATTTAATCAATTTTGGGGGGAACAGATTTGGCTTGAAATATTGTGTTTTTGGGCCTATTGAGTTTTGACTGAATGTTACAAATAAATAGCTAGGCTTTTGAAATACATGTAAGCTCTGTAATTCGTCCAGCTTTAATTGAAATAATGAATGTTTATGTTTATCTATATTTTCTCATTTTTCCTACTAATCCTTTCTTCTAGATTTCTTCAATAGTAACAAAAGATCAATCCTTCAATTGTTGCAGTTGATTTATATTGTATAGGTAACCATTCGACGTCATTTATCATAGCACTCACTTTCTTGTTAGTTAAAATTACTTGGTTTTAGATAACAGATCATACTTGTTAGTCCTATTTCTGACTATGTAATATTTTCAATCCTCTATTAATTCATTTTAGTTGTTTTTAAAAACATTTTAGTTAAAAGGTAATTTGTTTGTTAGACAACCCAGATGTTTGGGAAAGTGGATTCTTTGATCGTGGTTCCTGGGACGAGATCATGCGGGGATGGGCTCAGACTGTCGTTACCGGACGAGCTCGACTGGGAGGTATTCCCGTTGGCGTTATTGCTGTTGAAACTCGCACGGTTGAGTTACAGTTGCCAGCGGATCCTGCTAATCCAGATTCTGAAGCTAAGGTATATCTGAAGTATTTAATGATCTGTACTTATGAATTCAGAAACTCTCTCATCAAGTACTAACTCTTATAAAATAGAATCAATAGGTCATATCCAATTGAATCCAATCTCCTCTCTATAGAAAACATTCATTGTTAATTTTTTACAATTTTTGGCTCGAATTCCGAATTATTTTTGAACATTACTTTTCTTAAATATTATTACCTTAATGTAATACTTCTTTATAATATGCATTGAAACAACTTATGTTTTTGCTTAATCAACTTTGTTGCTGCTGTAACTTATTTTTGGCAATTTTGATGCTGTATTATTAAAACCTAATTCCTTCAATATCAAACTGTTTTGAGTAAATAATAATTAGTTATAAAATTCATTTTTTTTTTTTTTTTTTGGTTTCAGCTCCAAAACTAAAATTTCATGTTGCATCACCCACTTATAAAAGAACTTTTTTAATTTATGGATTTAAAATATAATGATAATGTATATCTCATTTTTTTTTATTTTAATTTATAGACATTGTCTCAAGCTGGTCAAGTCTGGTTCCCTGATTCAGCCTATAAGACATCCCAAGCAATTAAAGACTTTTCACGAGAAGATCTTCCTCTTATTATATTTGCTAATTGGAGAGGATTTTCTGGAGGAATGAAAGGTAATTAAAAGATTTTTAAATTTTTTATCGATGTATTTTGATGAACCTGTAAGCTAACTATAAAATTGCTTTTGATGTGAATTCTAGACATGTACGAGCAAGTTGTTAAATTTGGTGCCTATATAGTAGACGGATTGAGGGAGTACAAACAGCCTATTTTGATTTACATTCCTCCAAATGGAGAGCTGAGAGGAGGAGCTTGGGCTGTGGTTGATCCTACTATCAATCCCAAGCGGATGGAGATGTATGCTGATCCCGACTCGAGGTATTGTGGTTGCTGTTATGTTTCATATTGAGGCTTATCTTCTTTTATATTTCAATTTTGTTTCATTATTTTAAATAATGAATCTTTTGAGACCCTCCAAGAAAAGAAAAAAAAAATTGAAAATATTGACCACACAATTTGAGATTTTATTTTTTAATATGCATAGAATCCAAAAAATTTAATTAAAAAAAAAATCTGTCTGTCCACAGTAAGCCCTCTCCAATCAACATTTTTTCTCCGAGTCTGTTGGAGCAATTTTATTATTATTATTATTTGTTTAAATGACATCAAAGTCACAGAAAGTCTAAGGATGATTTTTGTTACTTGTCATTAACTTCTACCTTTTAGTTTTAAAATTGCGACCGATTAGAGATTTCATATATTCCATGTCTCAACCATATGTGAGGATGGAGGAACAGTATATTTTTTTGTTGTCACTATAAACCTTAATACCACCCAAAACCTTAAAAAAAAAATTAATATTATCTTTTGAACAAGTGGACTAATTTTGTTGCTTCTTTTTTTGTTTGATAGGGTTTCAGCCATGATACTTGTGTTCCAAGTAGGCACCCTTTGTGCCATAGCTGCATAACATGTTTTTATGTATAATGTATTACTTAAACGCCTCTTAACAATTTTTATGAAATTTTCATAAAGTCTTCTCTTTACTTTTCCTATATATAGAATAAATTCCTGAGAAAGAGAGAAGAAATTATGAAGTACATAAAACTTTATTCGCTCATAACTCAAGAACTCATTTTATGATAAGTTATACAATGATTATTTGAAAGGTAATTAAATTCCTCCCAAAATAATAAGTAAATTAATTAAATAGGACCTTTTTAAGGAAAGATACTGTGAATTGGCTTTATAATCGACTTAGAAAATATAGTGAATTATATGTACAGTCATTTGAGTGGCAATGAAACTTTAGAACTTGGCATACCATCCACCATCCACTAATTTTTCAATTTTATTTTTAGATTATGTGTAATGATTCTAAAACTTTTTTTAGTATTGGTATAAATGTTAAATGCTAATAATTATTTTAATAAATTTTAATTTATTTAATTTAAGGAATTTTTAAAATTATATGTTGTACTAAAGTAATCTTAGGTTATTAATTTGTATGTTTCCTTGTCAGCCCTAGGCTAATCACATTTTTAAGGATTTAATTATTACTAAGTCCCACAACTTTGAAGGCTCAGCATTTCTATTTTGTGTACCCTCTGAATCAATAAGTAGACTCATTCCTCTGAAGGAACAGATTGTGTATAGTACTTATTCTGTCTGTGTTAAAATAAATTTTAATTGAACTTGAAGATAGTTATACCTATTGTGATTTCATGGGTCTAGTTAAACGACCAAATAGAATGAAATTCAGATCAAAAAATAACACAAATCAAATATAAAAAAAGTCTAAGAATTTTATTTTATGTTAATGTAGAATAAGTAAAATATAATTTATTAATCAACTTAAAATTATGTTTACAACTGGCTTTTACCCAGTATTTGTAATGTTTCAATTTTTTTTTTTAGAGGTGGAGTGCTTGAACCTGAAGGTCTTGTTGAAATTAAATTTAGACAAAAAGATCTTCTGAAGACGATGTCAAGAATAGACCCACAAATATTGGACCTTAGAGCCAGTCTGAATGAAGATATATCGGATGAGGAAAAAGCTGAAATTGAAGAGAAGATTAAATCTAGGGAGAGATTCTTAACGCCCATGTACCACCAGGTCGCTGTTCATTTTGCTGAACTCCATGACACACCTGAGAGAATGTTAGAGAAAGGATGTATAAGTGTAAGAGAATGATTTTACTTATAGTAGCAAATTAATTATGCATTAAGAATGAAAAAGTTTAGACCACTATATTTAATTTTTTTCGATGAGTGTAATTAATTTTAATGTTTAACTATATAAGATTTAGGGGTTGGTATTGCGATTCAGTGACCATTTTTTAATTTTAAAGTAAATCTCAGCCCCTACTTCCCAGTTGAAACTTATAAGTAATTATAGCCACAGGAAATTATACTATTACCTTCTCTAATTTCTCAAGTATTAGTTGACATCACTGGATTCGCTCAAAAATATCAAATTGACTCAGTCTTGGTGTAATGTAGGTGGTAAAGCAGTATAGTTAATGTGGAACCAAACTGAGGGGGTGAATGCGGTTTAGATTATTAACTTATAACCATGAAGCTTTGACAAACACTTAATTTAAACAGGAGTAACAAAAGCAGTTATCATTCTAAAAAATTATAAATGAGAGAAATAAAAAAATTCACCAATGAGAAATAAATTTGCTCTACAAGTTGAGAATTGGTTTGAAGTCTTAAAATCTTAATGGATGATAGAAAAACATTGACACTTTATGGGTGGGAATCAGGGATACTATTAGAGATTATTAATGTCCTGAGGTCATTTTGTTTGTAACTTGGTTAATTTTTGGACAGTCTGTTCCTTTGTATTCTATAAGTGTTTTGCCTTTACCATCAGGTTATACATTTTTTTTTTGATGAAATAGGAAATAGTGCCTTGGCGAAAGAGTAGAAGTATCTTGTACACTAGGCTAAGACGTCTTCTTTTACAAGACAGAATAAAAAGGAAAATGACTGAAATGGTTCCTTCTCTCGATGATGGCCAAGCAGAAGCAATGATAAGAAGATGGTTCATTGAGGAAAAAGGAACTGCTGAGGTTTGTCATTTTATTTTTCCTGTTTAATACCATGATAAAAAGATTGCTCTTAAAATTGAAACAATATTTATTTTATTCATATGTTTTTTTGTTCCCCATTTATTTTAGTTTTCATGATTAATTATTAATCTAATAACATTGTATCTCTTGAATTTTAATAATTGAGTAATATTTTAAATTCTTTTAAGTTGTAATTACACAAAAATTTATATTAATTTTTGTTTTGTTTTTCTGTTAGGGCTACGTTTGGGATGACAACCAAGGTATGATACCCTGGCTAGAAAAGCAGTTGGATGGAGATTCAATTATAATTAATAACATGAAGAGTGTCAAAAGGGAGTCGGTTATTTCACAACTGAAAGCAGCATTAGAGGTATTTAGATATATTAACAAATTTTAGATAGAAATAGGTTTTATTAAATAGGTATTATGTTTTTGTTCATAATCCTGTTAACTTTTTTGTTTTCTTAATAGACAGGAGTGTTAATAGGGTTAATTGTAAAGTAAGGTTCTCCAAGTACTTCTTACAGTAGGTACTCCACTTCTGGCAACTCTGGCTCGTGCAGTAATTCTCTAATTCTTGTTTCTTTCCAGCCAGACTTTTAATGTGTTAATAATTTTAATGTATAAATAATTGGCTGGTCATGACAGAGGTTCCAATTGCTGTTACTGGCAAGCATGAATTTCTTGCAGTGATTTGTTTTTAAACCTATTTAACTCTTTGATACATTCACAAATAGATAGTTTACCGGTGATTGTAAGACCTTGAAGTTTTAGTTCATCGTTGAATCGAAATGACGATTGGAATGAAAATGGAATAATGTTATATCTCTCAAGTGATGTATTTGGTTTTATAAATAAACATTCTCTTCTATATTTAATAAATAAGAGAAACTTATTCTATAGGGTGTTTTTTTAAGCCCGATAGAACTTGAAATTGTAAAAAATAACACAAAAAATTAAATTGTAATCAAAATTTTTTTTTATTCGAAAGATCAATACGTGACATTAACATTTGAAAATGATTTCGGGCATATGGGCACCGCGGCTGTTCTTGACGAAGCGCATTCGGCAGTTGGCAACTGACCCG
>NW_027107962.1:336592-345043 GCF_000696795.3 Halyomorpha halys | reverse complement strand
ATCTTGGTTTTTTTGTTTTTGTATCACGAAGTTATTATAAACAATGAAACTTGGTTAGCTTGCTTTTTGGATAAACAAAACAAATTAACAATCTTAAAATGATACATAAAATAAAACATATTAAAACCATTTATACATCAAAATATAATATTTACTAAAAAAGAGCATATTACAATATATATTCTTAAGCACTTCGTATGTCTTTTTTAATGCAGGAATGTCCTGAAATGGGTACTGAAACTTTGACTGAGCTCTTCCAGGCTTTAGATCTTTCTAAGAGATCTGAAGTTCTTACAAATCTGTCGCATTTAGAGACAACTCTTCGTGGATTAAGCTCTGGAGATATGGTCAATATACTGCCTGAGTCATCTGACACATGAGTATTTTATTGAGGTAAGGAATTGGTTAATATTTTAATAATTAAACAGAATTTGGAGAATAGCAAAATATCGTCTTCCTTTATGTATTTTTTATTCAGGTAACAATCTGTTTTAGTCAATGGATCTTTATCAGTGGCAAAAGCTTGTCAAAAGCTATGCAATATAATGAATAAACTATTAGTTATACTAAAAATAAACCTTAAAAAATGCATAAACACCAACCATTTAATCTATAAACACACATTTATTTCAGAGATAAAACTAACAGTCTTCTTTCTGTTAGTTGTGTTTGTTTAGTTGCCAAAGGACTAAATATTGAATCTCATTATCAGATGGACTCTGTCCTCACCCTCTACTTCTCAGCTTTATTAGTCAGTGGTTGGAGTCTAGTAGTCCAAACCCATCTACTGTGTATATAAACATTGTTTAAGGGGAATCGATATCTTGGTTTTCTCCTTATTCTCAATCCTTTAATATCAAACTGAAGTTATTTTAGAACTTATCTGTTGGATTTATAATGTAGTATGTTTATAGATTTAATATGTGAAGCTTTTTTTTTGTTCCAGTTGTCATATTTTCTCCAAAACTCAACCATGAGGAATCCTGTGATTTAGTGAAATATTCCATTAGACTTAATGAGTAAATCTGGATTAAGTGCATATATAGACAGCATGTATTTATTCCGTTCTGGTGAAGTATCCACTTTGCTGCTGTCCTCTCATCACTGGTGAGGAGATAGACACCAGAGGCATAACCTTGCTGGAGTGAGGATACAAATTGTGAAAAATAGATATTCTCTTGATCTTGCATTTCCAGCTCCAGCCTAGTTCATTCTCCAATATCTGTTTTCTTCAGTCGCCTTTTAGCCCTGATCCTTAAAATCGAAGCTCGACTAAACAGTTAGTTAATTTAAACTTTGCATTGTTGTATATTTAATGGCCTAGAAATCACTTAGTTTTTTATTTACAAAAGCATTTGGGTACCAATCACATCAATCTGTGATTAATTTGAAGATAGACATTTTAGCTGTTTTTAAAAATAGTTTTATTTCTTTAGTCAGAGGAATCCAATTCCAATATATTTTCTCTTTTATTTAATATAAGTTTAAATGTTAATGATTGTTATGGTTTTATTGTATTTATTATTTAGATAGATCATTTTGTTAATAAATTATATTTTTTATTTTATTGATTTTTTTTTTCATTTTGAACATTATGAATGTTTGTTGTTATTTCATCATTTATATATTTATTTAAAACCAAAAAAGAAACAAAATGTAAAATTGAGAAGTTTTAGAGTTGATTCAACTAAGTTATTTTTATTGTAAACTTTTTTTACAAAAAAAAAATTAAAATATTTTTGTAACTGTATAAATAAAGGAGTGGTAATCCTTAAGTCAATCTAAAATATCTTGTTATGTTGCTGTTGAATAAAAGTTGTATTTATTTATTAATGTTTTTGTTTACCTCTTCCCCCTTCCTAGCCATTTCTGACATACAGGGATTTTCATCATACAGGTTACAACTCTATTCTCACCATAGGAGGAATGTCTAGTTTTTATTTTATGGAATTGCTGCAAAATAAATATCAACCTGCCCAGGGCAGAATGGACTGGCACCACTACTAAGGTGACATCTTAACACTCGGTTACAACAGCCTCTGTATTTATTTACCTGAGTTTTGTTGTTTAATTTAATTTTTGTATAATATTTCTGTATTGATTTTAAATAACGTTTGTCCTACAAAAACGGTTTTATGATGAGCGATATAGATCTAAACAAATTTTTTTTTTGTAGCTTCTTGATAATTGTAATGGGTTCTTCAATTTTTAACTACTAAAATTGTTTTATTATGTAATAAAATATTTTTGAAGTAAAAGTTGTGTTTTGTAATTTTTCCAGAAGTGATGTTTTCAACTTTTTTTTTTTTAAACAGACATAGCACTGCTTTATGACCACATCTATCAAATTATCCACTTTTCTTGTACTACTATATGGTGCCAGTTTTTGAGGTTTTCTTTGTACTATTTCTGTATTTACAAACATTCTTGTATGAATTTAGTGCAGAGAGATAGGTACATATTACAGCTTAATAATTTGGAGTAGAAATAAATTTTAAATGGTTGGATTAGTGGAAATAATTTTTGGAACAATCTTGCCACATCAAGTGATGTGAGTTTAGATGGCTACCATTTTTCTTCCTTTACAGTTGAGATTGATTCAATTTTGATACATTCTAACTCTTCTTACTTTGAAGTGAAAACAGTCAAGTTATTAAAATAAAATTTATTTTCAAAAACTAACAATTTTTTTAAAGTTCATATTTTTTTAATTTGATAACTATTGTTTGATGTATTATTTACTGCAATGTTATGTACAACTTGTCTCCTTTGAAAACCTACTTTAAATACTCTCTACAATGACTTTTATCTATAACATAAGGAGCTATTTATGTGCCATATGAAGGTAGGGATAGGAACTCCAAGAGGTAGATTTCCAGGAATTTAGAATAGGCCAGGTTCATAAGCTGTTTATTATTGGGTGCATGACACAGACAATGCTTACATTATTAATGGACTATTTCTCCTTTGATATATTGAGCTATAAAACAGGGAAAATTTCTGGTGATGCTCTAGAAAGAGTTGTAAAAAAAGAAAACAATGAAAAATTGAGCTTGTCCTTTTCCAGAATGTGGTAGTGGTATATTCTCTTCATTTCATTAGTCAGCACACCTGTGTGCGTGGTAAATTCCATATAGGCAATTTAAAATTTTGATATAAAAAATGTAGTTAAAATAACATCAATTATAGAATCTGATATCAATGTAAATTTACTTTTGAAATCGAGGATTTAATAATTGAACCTATATATAATACAAGTTGTATAGGAAAAATAATTTCTTCTTGGCTGAATCCACTATATTTTTAACTGAAATAAAGTTAATTAAATATTACATTCTGTATTTTTTTGCAATGAATAAAAATGTTATTGGGACCAACTCTTGAAATGTAATATTCTATGACATGTTCCAGGTAATAAAGATTCGAAAAATCTCAAATATTTATCGATATTCATAAATAAAATTAATAAAAGAAGCAGTGTTCTCCAAAAAACAACTCTGTTATTAAAATTTCCACATAGCAAAAAAAAAAAATGTTAAATGTAAAATGTTTTACCATGCTAAAAGTTATAAGTATTGGATTGTGAGGTACCCTATTTAAAGTCATGTTAAATACATAAGAGCTTTTAGGGGATTTTTTGAGGAACTTGTTTTTTAATCTTTCCTTTCAAAACTTCTTGTTATTGTTTTCTTCTAAGTTTGTATTAAAGTAATTTATTACAATGTGCCTAAATTGAGTGAAAAGTAGAAATTGTGTCAGAGTTTGGCTATTGAGTGTCTTGTTGATCTAACTTGTAAATATGAGGTTGTAGTGAAAAGAAGCATGAGGTTACAATTTAAACGGACGTAGTAATTTAAAAAATATATCTGAAGTACTAAAGTCTTTAAAGTTGTGTTTGATGTTTAAGTAATTGACAAAAAATTGAAAACTAAATTAAAAACAGTAAAAATATAAAGTTTTATGTTTGCTACTTTTAAGAAGTAGAAGCTAACTTCATTCGTCCAGAATGTCTTCTAGTTCGCTTCGTCTTCGTTGTTGGGTAGTGTATCTTCACTGTCGATCAAGTTTGGTTCCACAAACATTTTTTCTGGTGTATTGGTGGAGGACGCTTCTTTGCAGTTATGCTATATTGAAGAAATATTTATCCCATGCTTCTTGCGACCACAAAGATATTGGCACCCCAACCAGCTTTTTTGCAGGCAGTATTAGTAATCAGCTCCTACAGGGCTTGTTTGATTGTTGCTGGTAATGGGGTATGCTGATGCTTAGTAACCTTCCAATCCCATTGAACTGGGTCTACCTAATGACCATTCCACAAATTAATTTGTAGAAAACCCTAATTACGTGCAATGGAGCAGTTTCTTCAGTTGATGGAAGAACTGTTTAGGTAAAAGAATTCATTACCCGAGTTTAGTGAACACTTAAGCGCTTTTCATTATAAGGAAAAAATTGAAGAAACAACTCGACATACAGAGCATTAGATTTTTTTAGTGTGCTCATATCAGTTAGGAATCGGACCCTCCTTAATAGGAATATTGTTGCCAATGAGGTTTGGATTCACCTTCCTGTCTGTGGTTTAACGATCCTGATAAATGCAGTATTATGATGTTAAAAAAAACTTTTTTTATAGAATTAAATTAGAGGTAGTTTCGAAAATAGTGACCAATTAATTTTTAAAAAATGAGATGGTAAAGAAATATTAAACTAAAATAGAAGATAATTTTAAGTTAAGATATTATGAACTTACCTTTTTCTTGAATCATGCCGTACCATCCATTTAATATTAAATTAAATAGGATAGTTTATTTAGAGTTTTTAATAGATTGGCCTCCGTTCTACCAAGAAAAAGAGCTAGAAAAAAAAAAAAACCTTAAAAAGTAAGTAGGGTAACGTGATTGACGACTGAAATTTTTCAAGGGAATGGAGGGAGGAACAAACCTTGGTGGAACTTATGAATGCATTTTTCTTGATACGTGTCTGAGCTGGCAATCCATACTGGATTCTGGATTCTTAGCACACTTGTCTTCTTCTATCTTATTTCTCGGCTTAGATAACTTTGTACCAGTTGTTTTGTTAGAATCTAAATTTCAAGTGGTGGTTGAATCTGTAATCATTTAACATATTTTACAATTAAATTTTAATTTTTTAAAAATATTTATCTTATAAATTTAGGCCTGTTATAAATTTATCTTTTTCTTTTAGCAAGCAACTAAATTTAAGCCAATTAATTACTTACAAGAAGCAATACATATATCAATATACTATATTTATGTAATGTGCTATGTACTGCCTTGAGATTTAATCGGGATGCAAGGATAATCGCTGAAGGCAATTATCCTTAATTAAGTAATTAATTAATTATATATCAAGTCCTAAAAAACTATCATTATGATTGGATTCTTTTCCAAAGGCTATCTATTTGTGTGTTTACCAGTTTACCAATTAAATACCTTTATATTAAAAAATGTTATTGCTATTAATTATATAATATAATAAGGGGTGGTATATTGGGTTATATAAACTACATAAAGAGACTAAGTATTTATTTACAATTTATTGCTATGATTAAAATGATTGTAATGATTCAAATAAATGGTTGCCATAAAACCGATATTTTATGGCAACCATTTCATTACATTATTACTTATTATTTACTTTATACTTATAGCTGTTGATTTGAATGATTCATGCCGTGCGATGTAGTTCCATAGGTGTCGTCTTGTTCATAAGGGATGTCCACGTCTCGTGGCCCTTCTTACGACTTCGTCTGGTCCAAGTGCATCTTGCTCCGCTCCGTCTTCTGCTGCTCTCTCAAGCCTGGTCCTCTCTCGTCTATATCTTCCTGTTCACTGTTCTTTTTCCTAATCTAGTTCTCCTGTGTCTTTTCTCCCACTTCCCTTTTGGGGCGTGACCTTATTTTTGAATCTCATTCCTCATTGGCCGTAGGTGACAGAACACTCCCGAGGTAGGCGTCCCTTTCCCCAGGCCCGAGAGTGGGTGGTAAAATTTGACATGTCCAGGAAGGGCCTGCACCTGCTTAATTTGATTCTGACCCTTCGTCAAAACCTGTCGTTTTTGTTGTAACCACTTAAGTATTGGTAGATCCAATAAGGGAATGTGGCAAACTAAACACAGATGTGTACATATCCAGGGACGCAGTAAGAGGTTCGTCGAAAGGCTCCTACCCTGACCAGGTATCGTGGACAGATGGAAAAAAACATTAATAAACGACATTTTGTTGTAATAATAGCTAATGCCTCGATACATAGCAAATGATCGTAATGATTTTCGTGTCGACAGCTAGATCGCACCAGGCGTCACATAACGGTTATAGCCGTGCTTTAGTTTAAAATTAATTCTAGGTTAATTTGTAATATTATTAGAATATAAGTAAACTTGGGATATGTTCTGAGTCTGAATTTCAGACACAAGCGAAAAAAAACAAAACACAAGCGATATGCTAAGACAAGTGGGCATGGCTTTATTAAGGTGACTATTTGGTTTTTGAACACGTTACGATTGTTCAATATGAAGTGGTGATAGTTTATCAGGACCTGTGTCTTGACTGTTTGTATCGAAATATCATCTAATAAGAGATGTCTTACTTCAATGGGCGGTCATTAACACTAGAAGTGTGGATATAGCACAGTGCGTGACAACATTTCTTCTGCCTGTCCAGGATAGGAGAGTGGTAGCTGGGGTCATCTTCATATTTCTGGGGAAGGTGAGACGGTGGCCTAAAGGAAATATCGGACAACCCTGTGCTCTGCCAGGACAACCAAAGACTACGTGGGGTTCGAACTAAACTTTATTTTGTCTTCATTTCATCTTCCTCTTTTGTATAATTATGTAAATTTAGTTAATAAGGTAAAACATTTAAGTTAAGGTTAAGTCAACCTATAATTTTTAATTGTTTTATTAATGAATAAGAATTCTTTTTTCCCCTTTTCATTCTGTGCCCATATATTTCTTCTTATTATTAAACTTTTGTACATATGTTCTGCTGTTCTTTGTTATGCATATACACTGCTTTCAACTTGTTAATTTAACTACGTTTTTCTTTGGTTGTTGTACACTGAATATTACGATGATTCAACAGGTGGGTAGGTAACACCCCTAGGTTTTCTGTTAACTACATGTAAATCGATAATTGTTTATATATTTATTTATGTTCTATTATATTGTATCATATCAAAAAAAATGTAATTTATAAATTTATATATGTCCGATCACGGATTGATCAGTATGCTGTGTAATGTAGCAACCCGATGTATTTGGGCAGCATGATTGAATAAATTTCTTTCTCTTGTAGTTATATTGGGGGCATATTGTTTCGAGGTTTTCCTCATTTCCAATGGAAAAAATAACGTAAACTCGCCTAAGGAGCAATTTCTTTTTTATTGTTTTTTTTTTTCTTTTTTTCCCTTTTGCGATTATATTTATTTTTTTAATTTAACTCACCCCCTTCTCCGCTGCGCATGGGAAAATATAAATATAAACGATAAATATATAACTAAAGATAAATCAAAATTTGCGGTTATAAGCTTTAGTTGAATGGTCTTTGGGAGAAGGTTTCGGGGAAGACCTTCAGAAAAGGAGCAGATTGGTAAAATAAAAAATGACAAAGCACACCAAATCATCTGGAAGACCAGAAACGTTGGTGTATACAGTTGTTAAGATTTACACATGTAGATGATATAAATATTTTATTAACTTTATGGTGAGGAGAACAGGAGTGAGCGGTATTTTTTTTTATTTTTTTTTGCAGTGAGTGTGCTAATTTTAGGTTATGAAAAGTGTATTTTTCAGTTTTCTTTTTTCTGTTATTTCCTGTACAAAGGTTAGTTTTTCTAATATGAAATATGAAATTGGTGAGTGACACAATCTTCCTTGTTTAAATATAACAATTTAACTCCTTAATTTGTCATTACATACTAATATTGAATCATATTATTGTCAATTATTAAATTTAAAAAATTTTTCACACGTATGTGAAATAAATTGTTATATTTAAACAAGGAAGATTGTGTCATTCACCAATTTCATATTAGTACTAGAAACTCTTACAGTAGAAGATCATTAACTTAGTTATTCATTATTTTTGTGTTTTTATCGTTTTGTAATTTATGAGGCATGTGCAGAAACTGGTGGGTGGGAGTTACGGTAGGACAAGGCCTGTAAACAACCTTAATCCTTACTTCCCATGTAAATAAGCACTGATAATGTATTAAGGAGCATTACAGGAGAATAAAGGCAGTATCATCACAGTTCGTTATCATTCTGTTCCCTTTTTACATTTTTTTAAAAGTCTTTCAGTCCAAGTGCTCGTAAGTTATATGTATATATATATATATATAATTAATTACTTACAAGAAGCAATACATATATCAATATACTATATTTATGTAATGTGCTATGTACTGCCTTGAGATTTAATCGGGATGCAAGGAT
>NW_027107962.1:326858-336542 GCF_000696795.3 Halyomorpha halys | reverse complement strand
ATATATATTTTTTTTTAGGAACCCACTTCCAAATTTTATGTATATGTGAGGAATAGAAATAAAAAAATATTATATTGTTGATCAAGCTTTATAATGCGATAGTAGTATTTTATAAGCAAAGTAACATGATGAAGGAATTATTTGAATGATAACCAACTACAATATTTTGGTTGAAGGGGTTTTAGCTGAGTAGTTTATCCATCCCATGAGTATATCAGCCCTATCCTCTATTTCTTGGGCACTTACTCCGCTGAACCTGTCAATGTTTCTGGTATCAATATTGTTTAAGGATCATAAACTCCATGATCATAGTCCAAATCAAATTAAAGCACTTCCATCATGTGTTTACTATCTATACTATTTATTTATCCACCATTTGGGGAATGTGTCAGTCAGACATATAAGGCTACCCTATCAGTGAAGTTAATTTTTTCATCGTTAATAAGCATTTTGGTATGATTGAGTAGAGTAAGACTTTTCATGGATAAAACAGAGAGATAAAAGGGAAGAAAATGGAACTAGCCTATTTATTGTGTCAATGAAGTAAATGGAAGAGGACAATTCTCCTTGGTCATTTCACTAAATATATCGGCCCCGACGAAGCTAAGAGGTAAATTAATTATCTTCTTGTATGAGGAATAATTAAATTGAAATTGATTACGTATTATGGAGGTATGAAAGATAATTGAGAATTCTGAACAATGGACAGTTCATAGGGTAAATATGAAAGAGCTAACAAACATCATATAATCCAACCATTTATTTAGCCCTTATTTGCTTGCAGTAATATGCTTAAACGGCGTATTTAGTTTCACATTAAATTACCAAACCCATCAAACAAATAGCGTCCCTGTCGGGGATAAAGGTTACATTACGAAATAATTAACTTCTTGTATGAGGAGAATGAGGAAGGTTTAGAGAGGTATGAAAGACATTTAAGAGAGTTATCCTTATAGGGTAATTATAGAAGAGCAAAAGAGCTAATTTACCTAAACAACACAGCCTATAAAGGTGCATTATTCAGTACAATATCAACAGGGTCCCTGCATTATTAAATTAGCAATGATAATCGTGTATTTACGGGATTGTTTCCTATCATCCCTCTCAACAATTTCCTAAACAGGGCTTAGTGATAAATTCATAATTGAAGGTAGCTCTATCCTAGGAATATTCGAAATTTGTGTACAGTAAATAGTAAGGTGGTCGCAAAAACGTTACAAATTCTATTAAGGCTCTTTTTGATGTTAATAAAAAATATCCAAGATGAAATAGTTTATAATGATTATTGTCCTAGGAACAGTAATTTTCATATTTGCCAAAATATATTCATAAATTATTTTTCCTCATTATTTTAAAATAAAAAATTGTTTTTGAAAAACTGTACCTATGAAAATATTGAACATGAAGAGTTCTATAAGGGTCGAAATATCAGAAAATTTATTCTAATTTGAAAAAAGGTTTACTGTTTATTGTACGCTGAGCAATTTTCAAGATATTGACTGTTAAATAAAAAATGAGCGAAAATGTTTGTTTGTTTTTGAATAAAATAAACCTCCATTGTTGTGACCTGGAATAATTCAAGAACAATTTTCGTTAATATTGTATGGTTTAAGAAAAAATGTGAATTATTTTTCAACAGAAAATGGGCATTAGCTGTTGAAAAAATATTGTATTTAAAAAAAAAAAAAACGTAATTCTAAAGAAATACACATAAAACAAAATAACGAAACTGGAAACTTTTACTTTTGATCAAAATAAGCTCATAAAAAAAAAAAAAATTGAAACTCTTCATTGTCAAGGTGTTTCTTGGTAAACACCAAATGCACTGCACTGCCATTCGACACATCAGTCACATAAAAATAGGTTTACTTTAAAATTTAAGATGATATGAATCTCAACCTGCATATTTGTTATATATAAGAATTTGTGCAATGTAATTCTTTAAATTTTACCAATTTATCTAGTTTAGCTGCAAGCAATTCTTTAGTTAGTTGTGTTATTGACTATAAACCTAAGAATATACCGCAGCCATTCTGTAAACCTTGCTAAATTAGGCCTGCGGATCACAGAGTGTGATAAAGTTATTACCATTGTCTTTTGAAAACAGTTTTGTATCAGAATCCATTGACAAAAAAATATTTTAGAATAATTTCTAAGCTAACATGCAATTTTACTGGACTACTCTGATTGGATCATAGGACCCCACTCACTGAGCGACCAGGGATCCTAAGACGTCCTAACAGAAATATGAATATGAGAACTTAAACAACATCCGTAAATTGTTATTCCCTTAATCAATATTATTGCAGTCCATAATGGAATAATATACTAACAACGTAAAATTTAAATAAATTAAAATTCTACACTTAGGACTTGTGACAGGCTAAAGTAAATGATAAAATTATCGGTAATATCACTAGAGTATAAAACCCAGTAACTTGCTTCAATTAATTATTATCGCCTGTGTTGATTTAGTATGAGTAAGTAATGACCTACACATGCAGTCATTACCCGTAACTAAATTTTGTATAACTAAACTTTGCAACTCTGCACTTTCGCATTAGCCATATATATTACTCAGATTTCTTATGATATTAAAACCTTTCAACGCAAATGTAAGTTCCGATAATTTTATCCTTTATGGCATATCATCATTTATTGTATCAACTGTCTAATGTTCAATTTTTTGTAGTTTTGTAATCATACTTCTTCTTAAAGACAGATATTATCACGAATTATATATATTATATAAGTGTATACGTATTGTAATCTTACAAAACGTTGTTATCGGACGCAATGTACTCATTTTCAGCATATTTTTAACAGTCCGAAATTTCCAAGTTGCTAATAATGTCATGGCCGTTTAATAATTTGTATTTTTAAACATTTGATGTTATAGTATTTTTTATTTACATTATGTATTAAAGAATCCGAAAGTAATGATTGCTAAAGTTATTACTTACTCAATTTTTTTTAAATATAAGGTCCAAGATACAATAATTTATTTAAAATATAAAATAACAATAGACAAGACGGTAGCAGCGTGGTAGCGCGCCAGTCTACCAATCCAAAGGTTGGGAGTTAAGCATATAATTACATAATACTCACTCACAGCCACCCTCCCCCCCGGGAATTTGTGAGGCCCGTTAGCCAATGGGTGGCACTCACAAAAATGGGCGTGTGAGTGACGAACCCACCCTATGAAAACCTCATCAAGAAACGCGCAAATGTATTTCCGTAGTACATCACGGGAAGCCTTGGACCTCCACGGTCTGTCGTGCCAGAAGAAGATGATACAATAACATTTATTCTTGGACAAGGTCTCTTTACATTAAAGGAATTTACAATTGAAAGAAATAAATCTAACCAGAAACTACAATAACAAAAATAACTTAATTTTGTATTTATTAGTAATTGTTGTTTTATTTATTCACTTTTCTTGCATTCAAATAATACTAACCCAAGTAGTTTATTATTCCAGAGCACTGTTAAACAGCTCATTTTTTTACTTTATTTTACTTTTGCAGGTTTTAGCCCTCAATGGGTTGCCTGGTTAAGTTAGAGCATCCCTCCACTTCTCTCCATCCCACCAGTCTTCCTCCTCAAATCCATCTCAGCCGCTTGTAGTTTGGAGTAGAGTTAAGTGTCCAGGTTTCTGCGGCGTTGTTAAGTGAGGGCTCGACAATACTTCTAAAATTATTGTTATGTTATGTATCTGTTGCTACTAAAAAACTACTGCGCCTTTTCACTGAACGTTGCTCTTCTTGGGTGCAAATAGAAAGCGGAGCAGCCATGATTAACAGCACGACAGCTATAGCGAAACTAACCTAGCAGCTTGGATCTTGCATAGACATAAAAACAAATAAACTAAGCGTCATCAACGCAAAACAGTGCTACCAACATAAACAAAAATATAAGTTAATAGTGGATAAATATTGACTTACCCTCGATGTATATACGTTCTATCTCTTATATATACAGAGGGTACAGGATAATTACAGGATAATCTACAGGATAAATCTATATTAAGGATAATTGCAAGAACTCTGAAGGATAAATAAGAAGAGGAGTTTGTTACCCCGGATCAATTGTTTGGCTTCACTGCAGCCAGATCTTGTACGGATAGCATATTTGTCCTAAGGGAGCTAATAGAAAAACGATTGATGAAAGGAAGAGCTGTACAAAGCTTTTATAGACCTAGATTAGGCTCATAGACAGTGCACCAAGGCATAAAATGTGGGAATTTTTTAAGAGTGCTGGAATCTCTTAGTATTGCCTTAATAAGTGCAGTGAGGAGTATATACACAGAAGACGAATACAGAGTGAAGCTTGGCTCTTACTTGTCTGAGGCTTTTTCTGCGTCCTCGGGATAAGCAAGGATGCAGTATGTCCCCAACCCTGTTTAAAATTTATTTACAACAGGCAATAAAGGAGAGGCGCGCCATGAGAAGGGGAAGGCATTGACATCAACGGATATATGCTGTTCTCCGCCAACGACCAAGCAGTGGTCACATAAAGCAGAAATGGCATGGAAAAAGCGCTGAAAACCCTGAAAAAAGAATTTAACCTGTGGGGTCTACAAATAAATTTTGATAAGACCTAGTACCAGCCAGTAAACTGCAAAGAGGCCACGGACCTTCAGATAAATGGAAGTGTTGTAAGACTCCTTCAAATACCTGGGGTCGACAATAGATGGAAACGGTGAATCGGAACCAGAGGTTAGCAGGAGAGCCTGTCTGGCAAAAAGGGTGACTAGAATATTGTACGCAGTCCTCTGGAATACGGTCAACTCAACAGACAACACAAGGGGCAGTTGTTGTTGTTCTAGGTAGATACAGGTTTACTCCCTTGATGAGGTGGTCCAGAACCTGGTTATGTTAGTGCTTGACAGAAGTCAGAAAAACGGTTAGTAATTATATAATTGGCGGTGGTCGCTTTGGAGCTGGCTTTTTAGTCTTGGCGACTTTTTCAGCTGGAGGGTTTTCCACGTCTTGTGAAGTTCGGAGACCATTAAATCTCATAGAAACGGGAATGGGAAGAAAAGGCACCTCTCTGGACCTTAATTCAGCCTTTTTAAAATGAAATGAAAAATTAATCTTTATTCTGGGTCACTTGGTCTCCTAAGAATAGCAATTATGAACAGTTTTAACAGCATTTGTCTGGCTACATTATCATACACGACAAGTTCACGGAAGTTTGATAGTCTGGGAGATATATAGTTGATGTTTGAATGAGGTTAAGGAGGAAGCCTTACGGATGGATATCGGTAAGGAATTCCAAAATGAGGTTTTTCGGACAGCATTAGATTTTTCAAAGGAGACAGTTCTTTAGGTTGGGAGATAGAGATCGGTAGGTTGGGATCTTATGTTTAATAGGCGTGGTTTACCATTACAGTGGGTTAGCTGTCATTTTAATAATGACCGTCCTCATGGGAGCTATTGACTACGACCATGGCCTCATCCTCAGTGGGCTTCTGGGCTGGATCACATTGGTAGGTTAATGAAGCTCCACACTTGCACCTTTTAGAGTCACCGTAATATTATGTATAATGGTCAAAATAAAAGTTTAACTATGCAAAAACATCGAATTCCAACTAGCACAATATTAAATTTACATAATTAAATAAAGTTAAGTGATTTATCACTGACAAATCACATTTTGTAGACACTTCATAATTAATAAATAAGTACCTGGTAAGAATATCCAAAACAATCCTCTAGACAAAGGAACTAGGAACAAAAGAGATCTTCAAGGACAAAGGCCTTTGTTCTTGAAAAATACGTTACAGTGACATCACAGATGAGAAAAGCTGAGCGTCTGCTAGACACAGGGACTGGCACTGAACTCTTGTAGAGACTACAGGGGGTGTGATTTATAAATAGTTATTTTGGAATGCCTGCTTGAAAGCGTATCGTAATTTTTGGGAAGGGGTTGAACACAAGCATACTTTGGGTAGAACTGTTATCGTGATGGGGCGGATCCAAGAATTCTACGCTTCTAAGACGGTTCTTGTGACAGGGGCCACAGGTTTCCTAGGAGGAATACTCCTAGAGAGGTTGTTATCTTCCTGTCCGGATCTGAAGGAGATATTCGTTGTTGCTAGGCCCAGGAAGGGGCAGTCTCCAGTCCAGAGGTTGCAGTTTCTGCTGTCCTTACCGGTGAGTTGAAATTTGCTGTAAAAAATAAACCTTAAACATTGTTTAACAATATTTCATTTATGGCTTTGAAAGAAAATATTTCAACCATTTTTATAAGTTGAGGAAAATAATAGTTTATATGAGCTGTTGAAAGCAAAATTGGTGCAAGTTATTATGTTCTTATTTCAATTAATTTTCCTTAAAAAACACCCAATTTATTCATTAACAGAGTAGGTTCACTTCAAATGAACTTAAATTGTTGGATATGCTTCTAATCGAAATGTTTTAACGTAGTTATTCCTTGACAAAAACTTGAATTTCCCCTAAACTGTTGTATCAAAATTCCAATTTAGACATACACCACTCTCTACGGCTTATATATTAGTTTAACATCTCAAAATATTTAATTAAAGATTATTTATTCACCTTTTATCAATATTTAAAAAAAATACTTTTATCTTAGTTCATTGGTTTCAGTAAGTATGAAGTTGATAAATTACTTATATTACGAAACAAGTTGCTGCGGTCCAGTGCATTATGCAAAAAGAAAATGATCTACGAATCTACGCAGACTACGTGTTAACATGGTTTAATTTTGTTTGATGAAGTAATCAATATATATATTGTTTTATTTGTGAATTTGGTACTGATAATTAGCTTTAAATCCACATGTCTCAGTTTAGACTCCACGTGACTTGATTGCTTTCTGCAGAATGTTGTTCAATTAACGTACAGAACTTCAACAAATTTCAATTGCCTCACTACAAATGATTCCAGAAAACTAAAAGTAATAATAATTCTGTTTCTCTCAGAAAAATAATAATTCGGGGTTCGAATCTGTTATGTAGATTATCTAAAATTTGAGATGAAGTAATCTTAATCTCTTCAAAGTGTGGACTATTGAATAACTGTCCTATCTCAACAAAATTTATATTAGTTATTCTCACTTTGTGAAATACTTAAAATACGAATTTTTATAGCAAAATAAAAATATATATTTTTTTTTCAACAATTTTCGCATTCCCGTTCTTTGAAAAAAAATATCAATAACTTTAACGCGAGCCACCCATCTATGTACTCAAGACTTGGACACTTGTGTAGGATGGTAAGTGAAAATGATGCGCACAATGCACAAACTTTTTAAATAAATATAAATGCGCTGACACTAATGTGGAACCAAGGTGGGCGTTCTGTTAACTTTTTTTATTTTTACCTGTTCATTAGACAATACTGAACTAAATGGGTGAAAATGATGAAATTAATATTATTAGTGTAAGGTACTTGTGTAGATAATAGACGACCATAAGGGCTCATGTGACATACATGAGAAATACTGGCCTGAGATAAGTAAATACTTTAGAAATCATAAGTGGCTAAAGAATACTTGTGTTTATCGAACGGTTCTCGCATAACTCAAGGTTCGGGAACCACTCACTGCAAAAGTCATTTAGATAATGAGAGTATATTCAAAATAAATTACGTCAAATATATATAAAAGAAATTTATAGACTGCATAGCCCTGTATAAGAGGGATAACATATAACATACTTGTTATATCCAAAATATATGGATATAGCTTTGTGTCTAGAATATGAAAAAAATTGTAGAACCTGGAATGGACAAAAGTGGATCTCAATTTTTAGCACTACTCGTTCAATTTTCTTAAAAAATATATTCATTTTCAGAAAAAAAATTCGAGATAGAAATAATCGATAAATTATTCCTTATTAAATAATGGCAAGAAATAAGAAACATGATAGCAATCTCTTTAAAATTTCTCTCTACTTATTCAGCTGTTTTTTATCAGAAAAAGACAATTATAGAAAGATATAATTGACTTATATACTTTATACATGTTTTATTAACGGAGAACTAATGCCATAACTAAAGGACTGTGTATTGAGCTATTTCTTGTCTATTGCGTTAGTTATGTTTTTTTATTATGTTCTGTTTTGTAAATGTTGACTATAAATTGAAATAGGATGGTTGGGCAATTAACTATTCATTAAATTAACATTAACAAATAGTGGTTATTATTTTTTTGTGCGTTTTAAAATAGAAAAAAATAAATAAAAACATTATTTTTTATTCAGTCCATGGTGGACAAAGTCGATACACTCTGTGAGGAACGGAGAAAACAAATAGAATACAATACATGTCTTATTAACGAAGGAATAATGCCATACCTAAAGATTGTATACTGTTCTATTTTCTTATGTTTCGTGTTAGTTATGTTTTTCTTATTTTGTTCTGTTTTGTAAATGTTGACAACAATTTGCAATTGAATATTGTGCAATAAATTCTTCTGTAAATTAACACTAAAAACAGTGGTTATTTTGTTTTACTTTTTTAAATAAAGAAGTGAAAAATAAATAACAAGACGATTTTTTGATTATGTATATAGTCGACAAAATTTATTCACCCTGTGAAATAAACATCAGAGAAAACTTAATAGTATCATTCTCCACGTATTTTACAGCTAGCGCACACTGTATGAATACCCTTATTATCAATAATTTACAAATATTTTTACAATTTTGTCAATACTGTAGCATTAATTTGGTTCAGAAAAGAAAAGATAGTAAAAAATCTCTCATTTGTAAAATCTGAGTTGGTTTCTCAACCACTCATTTATTTAATCACATATTAATATTGTGTTAATTAGTGGAATTGATATCATTTTTGTTCATTCAACATTTCACTAAATGTATTATATATAATTATTCTTGTCCTGTGACTGCCTGGAATGAATTGTTACCGGAAAGTCCAATTTTCAACCATTTGAAAAACAGCATTGCCTATGTATTTCGGCGTAAAATAACTACTTTTCCTTTTCCCGAAGAAAATAATGCTTAGCTGTGGGATTATACGATTATGAAGGTCGTTTCAAAAAGTCTCCTAATCTCGTTCGTCGGAATCTTGATGGAATGCAGTGTCGTCACCTCGCCACATCTAAGTGTAATACGAGACATTCTAGTGATAGAGTAGAGTTTTTGTTGTGGCGTGTCTTATTTATTTCACCATTGAATTACTGTTTTTATGGTTAATAATTCGTTTTTATGTTATTATTATGGATAGGATTTTATGTTTTCACATATTTTTACCTGACCGTGATATCTGCGATTCCTTACTAAATAAAGATGTTCTGGCCAAAAAAGAAGCCATTTTTATTTCACATATTTGGCCTTTTTTACATCTTTTTACATTCTGTTGTCAACCACATATTTTCTGAAATATTTGTTATTTTTATCATATTTTTAGGTATTTTGTCCTGAATCACATGTTTCCTCAAATTATTTGTTCAATTGTAAATACATTTTTCGCAGCAACAACGTAAAATTCAAGAGAACGCAAGAAACTTAAAAGTGAACTTTATCATAAATAGTGCGTACAAATTTTATATCTTCATCTTTGAACACAAATTAAAAGCAGTGATAATAATAAATTTTCACACAGTATTACATCGAGAATTTCTCAGAATCAATTAAAAAGAGCAAGGGTCTTATTCCTTATTATAACAAATGATGACACAGCCGCCCAGGTGATG
>NW_027107962.1:323201-324797 GCF_000696795.3 Halyomorpha halys | reverse complement strand
AACAGCCAGGCGTGAAGAATGAACAGATCTGTAGAACCTTGAATAATGCCTCTAAGCCTGGAAAAAAGTGTCACCTGTACGAGGGAAATGAAACCATTTGGGAGAAGATTAAGCGGCTATGGTGTGATGAGCGCATAGGAATGGACAGGACATTCGCTCGATGCAAGCTAATGGTGGAATACACCAAGTATGGGCAAACCTCGATTAACACCATATGGTCACAACCAGGGGCGAGAGAGGATCAGATATGTCGGGCGCTAATGAATGAATCGAAGGCTGGAAAAACCCATTATCTCTACGTAGGGAATGAGGTCATATGGGAGAAGATCAAACGGCTGTGGAGACTCGAACAAGTAGGGATCGATAGGAAGTTTATCTGCTGCACGATGATGGTGAAGACTGTGTGAGACGGAGAACGGCAGAAGGAAGTTACTCTAGCTCACCATCAAGGAAAGACCAATCATCGCGGTGTGAGCGATACGTTACAAGCACTCTAGCGTAGCTATTTTTGGTGGGGGATGAAGAAGACGGTCCAGGAGGTTATAGGAGTTTGTGATATATGCCTTAGTACGAAGTACGACCGCCACGCACCGAAGGCAGTGAAAGAAGAAACACCGACTGCATTGGAACCACTGAGTGACATCCAAATCGACTCGTTTACATGGAATGGGTTCAAGTGGATAACCGTCATCGACCTCTTTAGCAAAGTGGCTATGGCAAATCTGGCTCAAGATAGGACAGCGGAGGCAGTAAAGTCGCACTGAGGTTCCATGGTTCCAATTTTATGGGGTCCCTAGGCGAATTTCCTCCGACGGGGGTCGGGAATTTGATAATGCCACAATCAGGGGAGAGATGAAGACTTTAGAGGTAGATTGGCATATTAACACCCCAGGTCATCCTAAAAGTAGAGGGGGTATAGAACGACTGCACAGCACTCGTTTGCGGGTGTATACGAGTGACCATTTGGGGGTATATCATGCGGACACAGGACTAGAGCCGGATGAGGCAATGTTAAGGGTGGTAGCCGCGTATAACCACTCCATCCATACCACTACTGGATTTTCACCTTTCGAAGTTCTCTTTGGTTTGCAAGGGAGACGTAGGAACTTTATGGACACGGCTGAGGCGGATGGGGAAGTCGTAAACCATGGGATGGTCATGCGAAAGTTGTGGGAAAAAGCGAGAGGGCGAATAGAGAGGGAGAAACGTCGGCGAGTGGAACGACAAAATGTAAACCTTCGCGATGTGATGGGGGATGTTAAAATTGGGACTGTGATGTATCGCCGGTTAGGGTCCAATAGGAGCAAGGAATCTCGGTGCTATGAGGGACCATTCCGGGTAATAACAATTCGGGAACTTAAGAGTTAATGTTTCATAATATTGGAGTGTAAATAAGAAAAAGTGTGAGTGCAGACCAATGTAAGTAGGCTTAATATGTATATAGGAAAAGTGTGTAAATAGAAAAGTGTTACATTAAGTTTTTGTAAAAGTGTGTCTCTAATTTTTTTTTTTGGTTTTGTTGTTTCTGTTTGCTTCTTAGTAGCACACATATATAGTAGAATATTGTTTTTTGTTACTTTTATTTTTTTTTTTTTT
>NW_027107962.1:313904-322951 GCF_000696795.3 Halyomorpha halys | reverse complement strand
TATTATTATAATTAATATAATTGTAATTTTTCAATTCTACTTTTATGCATATCTTTCTTTTGTATGCGAGGAATGTTAGTAAACTGGCGGGGGGAGGGAGTATTACAGTCAGCCGTTACTACGATATCAGCTGACGGTCCGTATTAACCTTTAACTGGTGCCGAAACCTGAGAACTTTAGACACTGGAATAATTTTTGTGTTCGAAGAAAAATTTTTATTGTTGTTTTCTTATCTTCCATTTTTTTTCTTCTTCTATCATTTTTTTTAATAATGGCTGGAAATGGGATCGTCAGACAAGCGGTTTAGAATCTGGAAGCTTTTAATCAAAATAGGGTCGAGAACGCACCTCCCATGGCGGTGAATCCTCCACTCCCGGAGCTTGCCTGTGACCGGAAGTCTCTCGAGCGGGACCCTACGCCACAACTCTGGAATGGATAAAAGTATGTAGGGCAACCGCCTAAGACTTGAGGAAGGCCGTTCCTAACCTCGAACGGTTTACCGGGGTAATGGGAAAACTGAGCCCCCTCATAAAAGGGGGTGACCAATTTATTAGCCGAATCGAAGCAAAGTCTATCGAAAATCTACTCGATAGTGAAAATGCAGAGGCATTAAAAGCAGCGGTCGTCTGCAGAGTAAAGAGGAGCATCCTCAATCAGATTCAGGCAACGAAGAGACCCCTTTAAGAGCTATCAAGGAAAGAAGAGGATGGTGGGCCCCAGAGGAGGATATATTTATGTCGATCAGAGAAACTAAAAAGCCAAAACAGCTAAATGGGCAGTATGGCGCGGAACTCCTGTCACGCTACAACAGAATCGCAGATAAAGTCGGCGAGATAATGGAAACAATCCAGGTACAGGATCGATTGCAATCCCTATCTGTAGTACTAAAAATTCAATTGGCAATTGAGCTGGGAAAGAAGGAGGGATTTCCAATAGAGCGCTCGTGAAATGTGCCCAAGATCTCATGGATGCAAGCGCTAAAGAGGTTGAGTCCCAGATGGAGGTAGAGGAACCAGGATGGACCAGAGTCCTTTACCAGCGATCCAGGAATAATTCACGAACATGACGGAGGAGAGAATACCAAGATAAACCCAAGGAAAAGACGGGAACCACTGAGGGAAGATTGAGTGAGGAAAAAAGGCCGTTACCGCTGAGAGGATTGCAAGTGCAAAGGTTGTGGTAAAGCCGGGCACCTGGTAGCACAATACCCCGCGCCCGATGTTTTGAATGACAGAAGGACATATTGCCGAACAGTGTCCCTATATGTATCGGCGGAGGGAGCAAAATAAGCCTGAACCGATGGAAGTCAATGCACAGAAATTACGGAGGAGAATCTCTCGAAGGACAACTGGATGCGCGAGTGAAGCTACGGAATTGTCCGAAAACTTGGAGAAAGAAACCGAGGGAGGAGACACTGGGTGAGAGGACTCTGTTACGTGGAGCGCCAAAGAGAGGTGACACTTACATATGACCAGGGAAAGACAATCCATAGAGGACTGTACGAAACTTTACAGACATTGCGCCGTCGGTACTTTTGATAGGGTATGAAGTGCACTATTCAAGAAACCATTGGTAGCTGCGACGTATGCCTGAGTTCGAAATACAATACACATCCACCATAACCGACACAGGAAAAGTCGCCCACTACAGGAGCACCGCTCAGTGATCTTCAGGCGGATTCTTTTACATGGAAGGGATACAAGTGGGTCACAGTGATCGACGTATTTAGCAAATTAGCTATGGCGTACCCAGTGAAAGAGAGGTCGGCAGAAGTAGTGTTAAGAGCCCTATGGACATGTTTCCAATTTTACATACCAGATAGAATCTCATCAAACCGTGGGAGAGAGTTTGACAACGCAGGTGTCACGGAAGAAATGAAAGTCTTAGGGTTAGTGTGGCACCTTAACACTCCGGGACATCCAAAGAGCCGAGGAAAGATTGAAAGGCTCCAGAGCAGTCTCAGTGACCATCTGCGGGTGTATCAGTTGGAAAAGGGGCTAGAGCTGTATAAAGCTATGGAACGAGTAATTGTGGCATACGATCTTTCATAGACTCCGTCACCGGGTTTTCCTCATTCGGGATTGTTTTTGGACCGCGGGGACGTCGTAGGAAATACCGAGATACAGCGATTGGGGAGAGCAATATCACCGTTAATTATATGGCACGAAGAAAGATGTGGACAAAAGTCAGGAACAAAATTGAAAAGGAGAAACGCAGAAGAATGGCACGTCACAACATCAGTTTCCGTGATTTGATGGGCCAGCTTAAAATCGGGACAGTGGTGTACCGGAAAGTGGGAACTAATAGTGGGAAAGAGCTGCAGAAGTACAAAGGCCCATTCAGAGTGGTCATAGTATAAGAGCCGGGAAGAAAAAAAGGCAGTTATTTTACCCCAATTTTTGATTACTCCACTGAAAACTTTATAATTACTAGTCAAAACTGATGAGTCTGTCAAGTATAGATAGAGAGAATAAAAAATGGCGGCTGTTTCAAAACCTTAATTTTTCATTCGGAGCGGTATGTCATTAAAGGTACCAACAAAACAAGAAAATCTAAAAGAACATTATTTAAAGGATAATAAATTTGCTGAAATATTAGCCCTAATAGAGCTATTTAAGTCCAATAGTTCTCGAGATATAGCCTTTTAAAAAGCAACAGTCTTAAAAATCTACTGATATATCAGTAGTTAGTGAATCTATTTTGAGAAATCTATATCTCAGGAACTATGTGACGTACTGATGTCTATTAGTAATCAAATTAAAGCTAGTTTAATGTACTATAAAGTAGATTATGACCTTTACCTTCGTAGAAATAGTATTTTTCATGATATTTACTAAAATAAATTGATTTATAGTTGTTCGGACCATAAGCTTGATTTATAAAAAACGTTATTTTAGAAACCATTGGACATACACATGTCAGCCAGCACTCAAATTAAAGTTAGTTAAATTTACTATAAAATAGTTTATAACGTTTTTCTTTGTAGGAGTAGCAGTTTTTATGAAAAATATATCTCTAGATCAATAAGCCACACATAATAAAGGAAATTTAACTTACTATAAAGTAGTTTATGACACTTATCTTTGTAGGGATAGTAGTTTTTATAATATTCGCATATGAATATCAATTTGGCGAATGAAAATTTGTCCGAACAACTATAAATTAATTTATTATAGCAAGTATCATAAAAACTGCTACTCCTATGACGATAAACGTCATAAATTACTTCAGCCCATTAAACTAGCTTTAATTTGAGGGCTAACAGAAATCTGTACGTGAAATGGTTTTTAAGATATAGATTTTTCAAAATAAATTCACTAAACTGATCTTTCAGTTCCACAGCTTGTAGAACTGACTGCCTCACTGCGAGCTGTGGTTGTGGTTGACCGTCACCATTAACCATATTAGTCAGTAAAAAAAAAATGACAATTTAACCGAAATTAAAGATAAGAAAGCCGGAGGAAAAAAGAAAAAAAATCCCTGATGAAAGAACAGTTAAAAAAAAAAAAATATTCAATCGGTGAAGTTTTTATAAAAAATATTTAGATAAAAAAAAAAAGATTTAGAAGAAGAAAAAAAAAATCTTCAATCAGTATCCGGGTCTCGACACCACTTACGAGCACTTGGACTGAAAGGCTTGAAGAAAAAGGAAAACAGGGAACAGAATTAAAACGCACGCTTATTAGAAAGATACTGCTTTATTATCTCTGTGATGCTCCTTATAGACATTATTGAGGTTTATTTACATGGGGAGTTAGGATTAGAGTTGTATACAGGTCTTGTCCAACCATAACTTATATATACGTATATGAAGATCTACGGAACTCAATAAAAGTCAGTTACTAGCTATCAGGTATTGTGTGTGTCGCATGTCTCTTTTTATATTTTTCATCTAGAACAGTTATAACTTATGATGTACGTACTAATACTTCTATTCAGATTAGAGCTGCTGTGACGTGAAACTTTTAGAAATATTGCTGGAACTTTTAAGCTGGATTTAATTAAATTACCTTTATAGGGCTGCTCTTCTCTAAGGGAATTATTGTACAAAGTATGAAATTTAATTAATACATTTGCCTCTACCATGAACTGTTCATTTCCTAATGCACTATGCTCCTCACTTATATGTTTAAATGAGACGTAATTAAACATAGGCTTTCTATATTGTACATCAAACCAGTTATGAAGAATATATATCATTACTATATTTGGCCAATTGTCAAGATTTGCTCTCTTAAATTATTCCTAAAATATGTCGACTGGGAAAGAAACAATTATATCTGAATAAGATTTATTAAAACGTTTCACAATCGTTAAAATCAGATTAATACTTTTTATATTCATAACTTAAAATATATTGAGGAATATTTCAGTTTTTATTGTACGCAAATGATCACCGTATATGAATTAACAGGATGCGGTCAAGAAAAACAAACATAAAACATATAATAGTAAATGAAAAATGAATTAAACCAAATATATTACCTAAAATAATAACGAGTATTGAACTGATATAATAATAACTAAAAACAAAGATATAAACAATAATTATAAAAAATATTATAACTAACTAGCTCCTTGACGCTACAGACCGTGGGCATTGGCATTCTCAATAAGTTTTCACCTAATGACGTTATTTTATGCGATGGTTCACCGGTTGTGGGTGTCTAGCAGGTCTCAGGCTTCTCGATGATACCAAACTCCCATCTTAGTCGTGGTTTGTCTCTTCCCCTTGTCCAATACAGCTTTCCTTCAAGAAACTTTCTTGGAATGCCATATTCTGGCATTCTGGCAATGTGTTCAGCCCAATGCAGTCTTCCTAGCTTGGTGTATCTCATAATATCTATATTCTCATTTAAAGCACTGTTCCTCATCCTTCTCCAATTTTCATTGACCATCAGTGGTCCGAATATTAGGCGAAGGATCCCCTCAAAGACGAGGATCTCCTCCACTTCAATGCTTGTGAGGTCTTAGGTCTCCGATCCAGAGGTAAGAGCAGGTTTGATAGAGGTGAATCTTGTAAGATTCTGTATTCTTGGTATTAATCAAATGTTATCCGGAGGCTGAACATCAAGGAGATATTTTGACAAACAATTTTTAAAAAGTTACCAACTGCGCATAATGAAATTATTTATATATTTCATTATTATTTTTCTTTTTGAAGAGTATAATCTAGCAGTATGTGATGACAGTAGGAAGATGGTGCGGTAGGTGAAAAAATGAAAAAACTAAGCTATTTCTTAGTAAATGGTTACTAATAAGTAGTTTTATTCTTAATCTTCTTCCTATAACCATTATTTTTCTTCTTCCTTGGCCCTATAACTCTTAAAGATCCATGGTCTCCTGTAATTTCGGCTGCCAATCATGTCTGATGAATATATTTTTGATCACCTGGTGTACTCGATTCAGTAACACTTTTTTAAAAAACATATGTTTTGGTGAACGCGTAATCCCAGTAAAGCAATTAGTTATCGCTTCTTTTTTTTTTTTTAAATCAATTCAACTTTTTTAAAAAATTTAATCAATAAAATCATTTTTTTAAAGAAAATTCGGATAGCTGCTACCTCTTGGGAAGTAATTTATCAATTACCTTTTTAGAAAAGTTATTTACTTCATAATATGCATTATGAAATGATCATTTTGACGTAGTCATTTTGGAGATATGAGGTCCGTAATCATATACAATTTATTCAGAATATATAAACAAAATATAAGTTAAAATTGGGACGACATTAGTATTGATATCAATATCCGCAGGAGTATCAAGACCATAATTGGGCTCCCTTCTAACATATTGTCGGAAATGTTATATGCACGCAGGGTATACCGAGGACTGGGTTTGATCCGCTGCCAATGGGAGGCTCTTCTGCAGCATTGGTCCATTGCCTAGTGGATGTTGAATGTTCCAGATGCCCTATTCTAGTCCTATTATATTTAATAACGAAGCCAAAATCGCGGCATGGGCTAAAAGACTCGCTGTGTACCAGAGCTACCAAGGTGTGAGATTTCTACGGTAGCTGTTTCGTGAGAATGTTTTTGAAGAATGGACCTATTGCAGGTGGATGGGTATTGCTGTTCGCCATTTCAAAGAGACCTCGAAAGCTAATGGATATTTGTGTGTGAAGCAGGAACTCTCGGGGTCAGAATGGGCTAACATCCTGAAACTAAATACTAACTATGCACCCCAGTGTGGAGTCCCAGGAGGCAGTGGACAGCAAGGAGAAGTTGGGTTTCACTGTCGCAAATGCGGAAGAGGGTCTGAAACACCATGTGCTGGAAAAATGTCCCAACTACTCCCTCCTTATAACACGCTGACATCACTGGTTCAAAGAAGAAATGGTGAATGAGGAGAAGATGGTTGGGGGTGCGGTCAATGAAAAACACAAATAAGTACGATTAACTTATTTTAATGTGCCTACGTTTCGGCTAGAGTTTCTAGCCTTCTTCAGGGCTGTTAGCTGGAAGATCGAACGTCTAATGACGTTCGATCTTCCTATACGTTATATCTTCCTATTCCTATACGTATATCTTCCTAGACGTTCGATCTTCCAGCTAACAGCCCTGAAGAAGGCTAGAAACTCTAGCCGAAACGTAGGCACATTAAAATAAGTTAATCGTACTTATTTGTGTTTTTCATTGACCGCACCCCCAACCATCTTCTCCTCATTCATCATCCACGGTCAACTATCTCTCATAATTAAGAAATGGTGAAGTTCCTGGGAAAATTCACCTGCTTCGATGAGGTTTATTGAGTTAAGGAAGGATCCATAAGAGACTCTGATGTTGGATCCGACGGTGAGATTTAAGAACAATGACCTCGATCAGGTGGATGAAGTGGAAAGGAAAAAGAAGGAAATATATGAAAAATGCGTCCATTTCCTAAAATAAAAATTTCGCGAGACCTTCAAAGAGACCACCGTGAGAGCTTCTTAGAAGTCCACGGTGTTAGCACTAGGTATTTAGCACTCTGGGCAGTAAATATTATTTTGGGCTCCCTGGGCATCATACATCATCAGATAAATGGGAAATAGCTCTAACATTTCTCACTATGTTTTTTTAGATTTTGAACCTGTAGATTTGTGTATTATCTCATTTATTCATTTCTTCTAACTTTTTGTTTGTTTGATCTGATTTGATGATGATATTGTGTCTTTGGTTTGATTTTATATTGCTATCTAATGATAAATTGGTTTAATTTGTTAAACGGATCAAATATAGGTAGCGAATCACTGGAGATGGGGGCCTGAGAGAGTGAAATAGGGAGAATAATATTGTCAATTAAATGGAATAAAATTGCTAAATAGTTAAATTAAAAAAAAAATTAAAATATTTGCACGTAGGGTGTAGACTAGTATTAAATGTAAAAGGAAAAGGTGGGAAAACAAAAAATTGTAGTTGTATCATATAAATATATGTATTGTATATATATATCCGATCATGGATTGATTGGTATACATTATATGATAGCAACACAATGTATTTGGGCAGTTTGGCTAAATAAAGTATTTACGTAAATGTGGAATGATCTTTCGGTTTTGCTATACAATCTTTGACAATTTGTTTTTGACCAATAAAATTGGATCTCACTCGCAGATTTATTGATGAGAAATGTGGTTGTGGCGATTAAAGATAACTATTATTATTAAATGTAATTTCTTTCTTTTTCTAACAAATAAATAAATTATAAGCGTTATTTTGTTTATTTTAAGTCATTTTAACTTGAATTTACCTTTTTTTAAAATTTTTATCAAATATTTCTATCTTTTTATTATATAATTATGTACATGCTTAGACTGTTTGATCACGTAAAGATTCCATCCCTAATTATCAGCATTATACGGAACATTGTGTGTTGCTTAAGGAAACAAGTCCAGTGCCGGCAAAAAAATGATCAAACCTCAGACGTTTAAAACAAATGATGGGACTTGCAATGATTGTTACCTTCCCCTTACTTCTATGCTTATGCTAATGCAGTCATATTGACTGTGCCAGATCTGAACATTGATACCTCCAGCTATCCCTTTAGCTACCATGTTCCCTGAATGAAAAAGAATATAAAAAAATATAAAACAAGGTCAATTTATTGTTCGCCAAACCATTTCTTTCCCATAATAGTCAAGTGCACACGCAACATCCTGTTTCCAAATGGAGTGAATGGCTGGGTATTGCCAAAAGATGGGATAGAGATTTTTTAGTGTCCTTACTTTCTTCCTCATCAAGCAAATTTGATCGAAAAATTATGAAAGGGAGGATAAACTTTTCATATTTAAATATGACCTTCAAAGATTTGAAGAAAGAGTTGATGGATAACATCATCACTAGGTGAGGTATATTTGGTTACTGTAACCAAAGACTTAGCGTATATTACTTTCGTTTCAAATGAATATGTTTGAAAAAACTTTACTTATAAGGGACGCGACATCGTGCGCATTGAGGCGAGGGACCCAGAGTGCTTGGTTTGGAACGTTGTTGGATTCTCTGGGGCAGTTAATATTTATTTCTTGGTGGTTCTGAGAAATGAATCATGACACTCCTACCTGATTAGTATGTGGCAGCAGCTTCAAGGGATGGAAAAAAGGACTATTAGGACTAGTTCCCCACCAGTTACCAATACCAATACTTAAAGCAGCAGCTTCAAAAGCTCTGTCACAATAAAAAATATTAGAAATTATTAGACCAGTGAAAAGAGAAGCTTTATTCAAATAGGTCATGTTCATTAAACCAAGTTAAGGCGTTTATACTTCTTTGCCACAGTTACTTTGATCATTCTAGAAGTAATTTTCAGCCAGCAATGGACCTCATGAACAAAAGATTGAATACATTTGGTCTACACGATACAAATTTTTAAAAAAATAAAGCAAAAATCTACCCTACATATTCATAACTCTGTGATGATATTTAATCTTTAAATTTATTATGTAATCAGAAATAATTCAATTGGCCAAAAACATGTCATAAGAAATTTCACGATTTTAAAAGCATTTGGCCTAGATTTTCACAAATTAAAAATTCAATATTTTGCTGAATCGATATCTTTTTTTTTTTTT